>NC_091588.1:10287390-10289890 GCF_042767895.1 Penaeus vannamei
AAACACACATACATACATGTATATATATATATATATATATATATATATATATATATATATATATATATATATATACATATATATACATATATATATACATATATATATATATATATATATATTTATATATATTCATATATATAGACATATATATTTACATAAATATATTCATATATATATACAAATATATATATATATATATATAAATATATATATATATATATATATATGTGTGTGTGTGTGTGTATGTGTGTGTGTGTGTGTGTGTGTGTGTGTGTGTGTGTGTGTGTGTGTGTGTGTGTGTGTGTGTGTGTGTGTGTGTGTGTGTGTGTGTGTGTGAGTGAGTGAGTGTGTGTGTTAGTGTGTGACTTAGTGTGTGTGCGTGCATAAATATAAGTACAAATAACCGAGATAACTTGAAGCGGATAAATAATGTTCAAAAAGTTCAATACGTGTAAAGGAATAAGAATACGTAACACCAACGGTGCATAATACTGGAATCATACGAAATATGATAAAATATAAACCTTTAACTGAATAAGACCATATGTATTAGAAAATATTATTGCAAAGAACTGTGTGGTTGACGTGTTATTTGTTATTCAGGTTTCATTGAAAGTGTTTGTAGAGGTTTGCAGGCTGCTAGAGAACATGGAAAAAATACAGATATCACTGTGAGTGGAAGGACAGTTTTAAAGAATAGTAGATAGAGACGGTTTATTCAGATAAGCTAGTTCTGTTGAAATGCCCTTCTATTTAAGAACCAAAGGCACATGCGATATATTCCTTATAAGAAAGACAAGCTAATAAGCATGTGTATATAAGCGTATAAGCACATGCGTATAAGCAAAGAAAATACACTAAGAAAAAAAATTGACGAACTTTTCCCGGATTTAAAAGTTTCTTAAAGTTTTATCTTAACGGGGTTTCCCAATTTTCTTCGCTTTTTCAATCAGATCATTAAATTAATTTCTAATTACAGCTGCGCGGTGAAGGTTAGCGAAGAACTTCTGTTTTTCCAATTAGAAAGCTCATTTGCATATTGAAGGTGGACAATTCCTTGGGAGTATGGGGACCTGCCGCTAACAAGTTCTTGGGATTTTTTCTTCGCAGTCTGAACTCTATAATGACTTTTAACATTCCTGGTTCATTATAGAAGCAAGGAACTTCGTGAATAAATTTAGATTCCATTGATTTGGCTCTTTCTTCTTTTGAAATGAGTACTAACATTTTTGTTAACATTGTAAGGTGTGAAATATGTGTAAGAGGTAGTTTTTGTATCATACCTGTATTATTGTCAATAATGTTTATTATTATTATTATTATTATTATCATCATCATCATCATCATCATCATCATCATCATCATCATCATCATCATCATCATCATCATCATCATCATCATCATCATCATCATCATTAATCAATCTTGTCATTATCACTACCATGGTGTCGTGGTGCAGCAGCATAGCGCTTGGCCGGGGACCATGAGGGTAGGTCAGCCATCGCGCACGTGGGTCCTTCGCCAGTGGTCCGAGATTGAAGGGAGGGACGCCCACTCGGGGCAACGACCGCCACCTGACAACGCCGGTCTTTTGTACGAGGCAACGTCCTAGCCAGGGTTACCAGGTCCTGGAATGTGTTATTGACATCCTTTGTTGAAAATTATTACTTAAAAGTTCAAAACAATGCACTCAAAAATACTAATAATCTGATCATTGTGAGGTGAATCTGACCAATCCTTTATTTTGTTCGGTCACACAGCTTGATATTAATGTATTGTTTTTACAAGTTATTAAAATCCTCAGGGGATAGACCGGTACTGTTCGCCCCAAACATGTTCTACACACGTTCCGGGTGGCCGTTACGGTTCCAGTGAATCATCGTCATTATTATCCTCATTTTCATCATTATCACTATTATCATCATTTTTATTATCATCATCGTCATCATTATCACTATTATTATCATTATTATTATCATCATCATCAGTATCATTATGATTATCATTATGATTATGATTATCATCGTTACTATTACTGTAAATATTGTCAGTATTATGATTATTATCATTATTATTATTACCTCCGCCAAGGAAATCATGTTTTTGGTCACATTGATTTGTTAGTTTGTTTATTGGTTAGCAGGATAATTAAAAAAGTTGTGAACAGATTTTTATGATTTTTTTTTTTTTTTTTTACCAGAGGTGTGACTTAGCCTAACTTAGATTCCATTACGTGTTGCTGGGGATCCGGATCATCAGTTACCCCTATTGTCTGGGTAACAGGGGTAGCTATTGTTATCATCATTACCATCATTACCTCTACCAAGGAGGTTACGTTTACGGACGTCAATAGTGTATTAGAAAAAGGTGATCTTAATTTAATTCTTCAAGTGTGAATATTTTCATTGAATCAGTGACCCTATTGTTTTGGTGTAGGTATGGGCTCTCTGAGTTATTATTATTATTATTATTATTATTATTATTATTATTATTATTA
>NC_091588.1:10304890-10309890 GCF_042767895.1 Penaeus vannamei
AAGGCAAACCGAAACTCCCCACTCGGGGGTGTGTGGGTGGGGGGGGGGGGTGATGGGCCCTACAAGATTATGGTATATTGCGAACTTAGGGTTTAAGGTAGACAAGCAAGATGTCTTGACTTCTTCATTGAGTAGTAACGTTGGAATGCGAGTGCGGAGCGAGGCGTTGCTCCTTGGCTCCCCGCTGCGAGTCAGTCTGCCTGTCGTACCCTACTGTGGTCTAACGATCGCGATAAGGTACGTTGTTAGCGTTTGACAACCGGTGATGAACAAGCTTGTTACATCAATACATAGCTCTTGCGAAAGGGAATGACAACACAGCATTGGAATATCTAGTGTGGCAAGAAGAGAAGAATAAGAAGGTAAAGCATTGGTCATGCGTCTGTGCATATATATATATATATATATATATATATATATATATATATATATATATATATATATATATATATGTGTGTGTGTGTGTGTGTGTGTGTGTGTGTGTGTGTGTGTGTGTGTGTGTGTGTGTGAAGAATGTATATGTAGAATAATATGATATAGATATAGCTGCGTTACAGTGTGTGTGTGTGTGTGTGTGTGTGTGTGTGTGTGTGTGTGTGTGTGTGTGTGCGTGTGTGCGTGTGTGCGTGTGTGTGTGTGTGTGTGTGTGTGTGTGTGTGTGTGTGTGTGTGTGTGTGTGTGTGTGTGTGTGTGTGTGTGTGTGTGTGCGTGCGTGCGTGTTTGTGTGTATCTGTGTGTGTCTGTGTGTGTGTGTGCGAAGCAGGCGAATGACTATGGTAGCCAACTTTGGGACAGTGAGAAAATATAGAAAAAACGAACAACAGTTAGTACTGATGATACTAATTATACCCATTTGCACTAATACTATTTCCATTATTTTATTACAACACCATTACGACATTCATACAATATCTTATTACAATTTTCTTCAAAACGAATACAGGCAAACACAACCCCATTAAAAAAAAAAGAAAAAAAAATGAAGACCTTCTCCATATCTTATAACGTTACAGGTGAGTGTCATTACCTGAGATTATAACACATCAACGGCCGCCTGGACCTAATGGATTCCCCATTTGTTAAATTGCGGGACTAACGGTGCGTCTCCCGCGGGACTGATCGCTGATGAGGACGGGACCGACAACGCCACGGCCGCCGCTTCATCTTTAATGTTATTATCGCCTTATGTATACGTGTGTGTACACACACACACACACACATACATATATATACATATACACATATACATATATACAAACACACACACATATTTATAGATAGATATATATATGTATGCACACACACGCACACAGATATCTTTATATATATATATATATATATATATATGTATATATAAATACATACACATATAAACATCTACATATACACACACACACATGTGTGTATATGTATATATATATATATATATATATATATATATATATATATAGAGAGAGAGAGAGAGAGAGAGAGAGAGAGAGAGAGAGAGAGAGATACATATACATATATATGTACACACAATAACACACACATACACACATATGTGTATAAATATATATATATATATATATATATATTTATATGCACACACATGTGTATAAATAAATATATATATATATATTTATATATATACATATATATATACATATATATGCACACACACACACACACACACACACACACACACACACACACACACACACACATATATATATATATATATATATATATATATATATATATATATATATTGCATTGACAAGTAATCATATATGATCTAAACCGGAATAACTAATCTGAAACCCCCAAGTCCCCTTCGCCCCCCCCACCCCCGCCACACACACTTACAAAAGAAGAAGAAGAAAAAGTCGAGCTCCTTCAGATTTCTCTCGCCGCGCCACCCACGGGGATTTATGATGGCCGTTGCATTATACATACCGTGTTATGCCGGAGATTAGACTGGCTGGTGGAGGGTCGCTTCGTTGGGAGAAAGACGAGGTGGAAAAAAAAAACAAAAAAAAAAAAAAAACGGTTTAAGGTTGATAAAGCAGAGAGGGCTGTGGTGAAGATGTAGGTGATAAAGATAAAAGTGTGGGTAGCATTACTGAATGCTTAGACTCTGAAGATATATTTTGATGATGATATGGACAGAGTTAGTTTAATTTTGATATGACAGTGATTAGAAAGAAAGCTTGAAGGTGACTTGTTATTATGTAAAGTGGTTGGCCAAGAGGCAATGATGAGTGAGTAGATAATGATAAGAAAAGTTTGTATTCTAATTGATATAACTCATGAAATGAGTACACAAAAGTTCGAACAGAAATATCAACTTTATATCGTCTTCTGAAATCAGAAATTATAATTATGCTAGTTTACATGGACGAACATATAACAACCCTTCTTGGCAACTCATCTCCTAAACTGTCCTCTCGTTCTTATGGATTCCTATTAGTGTATCTTATTGCTTATTCATCATTCTAATGGCTAAATTATCAATACATATGCAAACAGCCATTGGAAATCGATATGGTGATTTGTGTGACGGTTAAGAAAGTATATATTAAGTGCTCCGATTCGCCCCGTCTCTTCCGAGGAAAAAAAAAATCCTAAAGTGGTGTAAAGCATCAAAAATGCAAGTTTGAAATAATACCAGCTGATAAGCATAAAACATAAACGACGAATTGGAGTACTACATCGTCCGGATTGAGTTGCCAGTTTGTCCTTTCCTGCGACTGGACACAATAGTCAATAGCATGCAAATAAACATAAACAAGCATAGGATTCTTCTGTCCGTCAATATCTGCTTCTTACAGTGCTCGGATATTCAGTCATGTTGACAACGTAATTACTCGTAAAAACTTCTGTGGTGATATTTCACAGTAGTCTACCAAGAGAAGTCTGTGGAAATGACAAGCAATCCGAGCACTACTTTGCGTCGCGGATGCTTACGACCTTGTTGCGCGTCAGATGTTTATAAAAACGTTTAATACAAATGCTTAATATCGACAGCTTTTTGTATGAATAAGGTATATAGATATAGATTGTTAAGTAGGTTTGAAATGGTTGTTTACACCTATATATATATATATATACATATATATATATATATATATATATATATATATATATATATATATATATATATATACGCATACATACGAATATATATATATATATATATATATATATATATATATATATATATATATATATATATATATGTATATAGATATGGATATAAGTTTATCGGTGTGTGTGTGTGTGTGTGTGTGTGTGTGTGTGTGTGTGTGTGTGTGTGTGTGTGTGTGTGTGTGTGTGTGTGTGTGTGTGTGTGTGTGTCTGTGTGTGTTTACATATATATATGTATTATATATACACATATATGTATATACACATGCATACAAATTTATTATTATTATTATTATTATTATATATATATATATTATTTATTTATATATATGGATATGTTTATCGGTGTGTGTGTGAATGTGTGTGTATATATATACATATGTCTATATATATATATATATATATATATATATATATATATATATATATATATATATATATATATATATATATATATATGTGTGTGTGTGTGTGTGTGTGTGTGTGTGTGTGTGTGTGTGTGTGTGTGTGTGTGTGTGTGTGTTAATAATAATAATGATAATAATTATAATAATAACAATAATAATAGTAATAATAATTATGATGCTGATGGTATTAATGATACAGCAATAATAATAGCAATAATAATGATAATAGTAGTGATGATAATGATAGTGATAATAATGATAATAATAAGAATAATAATAATTATAATAGAATTAATGATGAGAATAATAAAGTAATGACAATGATAATAATAATAATAATAATAATAATAATAATAATAACGATGATGATAACAATAATAATAATAAAGATGATAATAACGATGTTATTAATAAAATTTATAACAATCCTAATTATAATGATCATAAAGAAAATAGTAATAAAGATAACAATAATGATCACAATGATACCATTAATAATGATAGTAAATAATAATAGTAAAGAATATAATAATGATGATGATTAAAATGATTATGTTGAATATTCTAAGAGCAGTAAGATTAGTAATAGTAATAGTTTTATAAGTAATATTATTCTTGTAGTTATAATTAATTGCTTCCTAGGTCCTATACTTTAAGTGAACCCATGGCTTGTGAAACGACTAGGTCTATATACTGATTTAAAAGTACATTCCCTGGCGGCTATACGAGGATTAGCAGTTTAATTAGTATAAAGCTAATTACACTATTATGATGCATCCGTGTTTGAAAGTATGAAGGGTAATAAGCGAGTTCCTTTTTATATAAATAAGGAGATTGCGTCTGTAAATTAGAACAAGAATGATATATATCTTGACTAGGGGAAAGATATAGCTAATAATGACAGAAATTTGGACTATGATATATATCACTCATATTATGATCATAACTTTAGGGTAAACCCCATAATGTTACGTTAAACTTTGCACCTACGTGAAATATCGATATATCAGGCTACTCTACTGCAAGATTTCTCTCAATATATGACCAAGGCTTCACGTTTCATTACCCATAATACCATAGAAACTAGGATTCATAGAACGAAGGTTATAATTATAGTACAGAAAAGGGAGAAACGCTATAATAACCGTAGCATTCGAGACGATCGTAACGTAAATGAAAACAATAACACTAAATTCTGGTTCAGGGAAATCAAAGGGATTTTTCATTTTATTCAACTCAGTATATCACGAAATATCACGTCGTTCAGAATGGATTCAAATCGTACATCAAGAATGATCCGAAGATGAGTAGGTGAAACATCGTGAGATATGTTATAAAAGGAATCAAGTTTCTAGAAATATCTCTTTAGACCTGTAATACAAAACTCGGCTGGCATCGGAACCCGCTATTTCGTCTTGCCAATATTATTTATTAGAAGACCACGACTGCAACAGAGAATCTTCA
>NC_091588.1:10344799-10347299 GCF_042767895.1 Penaeus vannamei
CTCATGCTGTTTCCACCGACTCACCGACTCAGCCAGCCTTAGAAAATGATCAAAGGCATTAACTACAACCTCATTTTTCGGAAATACAGTATGTTGACAAAGTTGTACTGATGTCTTGAAGATCGGGGCCGCTTTTATAGTTGCTTCGTTAAGTGTTTCTCGGTGATATAATTAATATGCGGCCTCTGTGTCTGACATTTTCCCCTGGTTCAGGCTAAACATGATGAGTAGGACTAATTGGGATAATGGTTATAGAAGTAGTAGCGGTGGTAATGATGATGATGATGATGGTTGTGATATGATAATGACGATGACGATGATGATGATAATGATAATGGTGATAATTATAATGATAATGATGACGATGACGATGACGATGAAGATGATCATGATGGTGATGATGGCGATGGTGATGGTGAAGGTGATGATGATGATGAGGAGGAGGAGGAGGAAGACCAGGAAGAGGAATCAACTATAATGATAACAAAGGTGTAGAGAAGAACGGGAAAAAATAAGCCTATGATATTAATTGAATGATGATAGTAAAGATAATTATAAGTACAATGCACATTATAATATTAGTAATTTGAAAAAAAAATAAATGTGATATATTTTTGTATTTTAAG
Source organism: Penaeus vannamei (assembly GCF_042767895.1). NCBI lineage: Eukaryota > Metazoa > Arthropoda > Malacostraca > Decapoda > Penaeidae > Penaeus > Penaeus vannamei. The sequence continues at coordinate 10,345,426 of NC_091588.1, forward strand.
GATACTCAAGGTTATTTTATGTAAATGGAGCATTCTTATTTCACTTTATTTTGGATTGAAACGCGGTGCCCGGAGACATTTGTATTGAAATTGTGATACAAAATGAAATTGACATCTATTAATCATAAGATGTATGTAAGGTATTGTCTTTGTTCAATGTTTAGAAGTAAACATTGTTCATTTGAGTGTTTTATTGCATACAAGATCGTATTTTCTTGTTTTGCAATGCTTGTTTTTGCTTGGGATGTAATTTCATATTTTATTTCGAGTATTAAATGCTGAGTAATGATTATTTGAGTTTGTGTTTGATTTGGTCTGAATTTCCTTTGCATATGCTGATGGGTACAGTATTTGGAACCTCTGCATGTCATCAGTAATCATGTGGAGATGGCATGATGTGGGTTTAAAGTCCTTGGTTATTTACAGGTTATGAAATATATTGTATTTCTTCGAAACTATTAATTGGCATTTATGAGTTTTACCTTATTTGACTAGTTTCATGTATTAATTGTATCATTATAATTCTTGCAAGCATGTAATTTATCTTTAAGGATCGTGTTATGTTTTGGTTACTCTCTCTGCAATAAGATTAGTAACATAATCATCTGATATTGTTTATGGATACTTGTCTGGTTTTGTGTCTACGCAAATTAAAAATGAGAATTTATTTATTTTACCATTTTGCAAGTCATGTTTTTTTTTTTTTTTTTTTTTATAAATCTATATTTTCAGGTTTGACTCTTATCAATGATAAAGGTTTTACAATAGTTACATCGTATATATGGTGAACCTATGATGATGATAATGGCAATGAGAATTATGGTAATGGTGATAATGATGATCATGATGATGATGGTAATGATGATGATGAAGATGATGATAATGATGAGAATGATAATGATAATGATGATGATAATTATGATGATGGTGGTAATGATATGACCGTAACAAAATAATCATAAGAATGCGTATGTGAACGTTGTGTGACGACTCGAGACAAACCTTTCCCGCAGACAACGCCGGGTAGAAAGCAGTCACATCACCCCCCCCCCCCCCCCCCCGAGTCTCCATTCCCTGTCGGTGCGTGACGGTCTGGTGGATGTCTCGCACTGAGAGGCTTATCAGTCAAATATTTTCGGAGCGGAGGAGACTCATAAAGAAATTGGTTCCTGAATGATATTGGGCTCGCTGTTATAATATACGCAGAAATTTGTACAAACGTCTTTAAAGTGTGCTGTGGCTTTTTGAACCTGTATTGAACCTTTCATAGGGACATGCTTACCGATCCTTATGGCTTAGCCTGAGGATAGAACAGAAGAAAGAATTATTGGAGGATTCTTGATAAGCCAATTGTAAGTAAAACGACGGAGGAAGGAAGCACAGGAATAAGTCGCAGGCCGTTTCGCTATATTGTAATACAGCGGAAAGTTCTTCAGCAAATTCGTTTGTTTTCGTGTTTTTCACTTCGTTGTTGTTTACACATAATAAACGAGAAACTATGTTCAGAATAAATTACAAACACGAGCAAAAATCAGCTGCCCATTTGATCCAATTATGAACATGCGACCGAGTCCTTTGCACAACCTTCCTTCTCACGAAATGTTTACCTCGAAACGGAGTCTTGCTCAACCAGTCTTTAACGATGAATGACTGGAGGAGGCCTAGCTTTACCACGGGAGAAGCTAGACAACTCCATCTTGGAGAGAGAATTGTGCTGCATTAGAAAGAATTGTTCTTTCTTTTTTATTTATGCTAAATATTTACGTAACATAAGTATATATATATATATATATATATATATATATATATATATATATATGTAATATATATATATATATATATATATATATATATATATATATATATGTATATAT
>NC_091588.1:10379799-10382299 GCF_042767895.1 Penaeus vannamei
CTCTGTTGCCGCCAGGGAGACGGAAATGAGGAAATGTCCCAGACTTGAAGTGGTGCAGGAAAAATTAATTTCTTTGATTAATGGAGTCACACGGGCTACCTCAGCCAGGTTTATTTAAGAATGGCTCGCGCTCTTTACTCAACGTCTGTGCTAATGAGCTTCTAGGTACAATATTGCTTTTCCTACGTTATATTTGACGCACATGGCCCAATTAGAAAAAACTTTCTTAACAGACCCTATTACCAGCAAGCAAAAATAACATAGTCAAAAAGATAAGGTTGCAATGACTAAATTTCTTGTTAGTAACCGAACAAAAGGCATTTGGCAGATTGATAAATTTCCTTTTGCAGAAAAAGTTATTCTCGTGATGCTGAAATGGCGAAAAATATATTTGACTAGCCAGCAAACCAATCAAGTGCATGCTCGCTCGATTGTTAATGACTGTGGAAGGTAGGTGCCAATAGTTTACATAAAGGGAGTCATTTCACATGCTGTTACTTCGAAAAATAAATGCGTAAAAATAAAATAATATACAGTTCACATAAAGCTGAAATATGTACGGTACACCATTTAACTTATAAACACCTGACTGTTAATTCCATTTGGATTTGCATTTTAAGCCATTTTCAGGGAGTGTTATTACATGCAATTATTTAAACTAAATCCAAGAAGGCCACATCAAAGCACATCGGCGGATTAGAGGCAGTTGGATTACAGTGTCCAGCGTCTTAGAAACAGCAGCCTCATTGAATCCGTCAATAAGCGAATTAATTTGTTCACAATAAAATCACCATTCAAGTCCTCCACGGAATCTATAGCAAAATAATTACAATTTCTTTCAGAGCACTTTCTTGTTAGTCTTCACTCACGATTAGCTCTCTTATCATCCAAACACAATTTATATACTTTACTTAGGGGTACAAAAAAAAAAAAAAAAAAAAATGCTTTGCCACATACAAAGCACAGTTTATTCCTCTTTCTTTGGCTTTCGGGTTATAAAATGGTACGACAGTATGTTTGTGGCAAATGACGGATGGTGGTGAAATACGTCCAATTTAACGTATCAAAGAAGGAAACAACTCTTTAGCATAATTGTTGCTTAATGTTTCTAAAAATATCTACTTTTCCAGTGTTGTTAGCCGGTGTTGACGATGGTGATGGTGATGACTATGACGACAAGGATGATGGTTATATTATTAGTAAAATGAATGTCAATAATAGTAATGATAATTATCATTATTACTATTATCACTGTAATTATTACTTACAAAACGACAGTAGTAGTGTTAGTACCAATAATAATGATAATAATAATGTCATAATAATAATAATGGTGATAATGATAATGATGATTATGATGATTATAATGATAATTGTAATAATTTTATTTCCAACTGTACCATCAGTACCAACTATGATTCTAGTAGTAATAATAAACGCCAACATCATCATAAAACAACTTATTCACGATACTTTTCATTATACTTTTAATTATCAAAACTGTTTCATCCTTATCAGAATACGTTTCATGACAGAACACCTCCTGGCAACACCTTGCTTTAGAGCAAAAATTTTATTACCCGTTTCCATTTCCCTCTTGCTGTATTTAATATTACTGCGAGGGGAAAATATTACATGTCCTAATCTCTGGTTTTCAGTTAATATGACAGAGAAATCGGCAGATGGCGAGAGTTTAAGTATGATTTCGGTAAGCTGTTTTGATTTTCATTTTTATTTCATTTTATATATATATATATATTTTTTTAAATATTGATCTTTGCCAAACACGAGATTGGATCTTTGGCCTAAATTGTACTGAGCCAAATCTTTACTCGCATTGCCTCTCTCTTCAGTAGAAAAGCTAACTGGAGCTATTATAGACTTTTCGAGAATATCTTCAAGCTGCACAGCTTTAACGATTAACAATGCGTCTTCACTGATGCCTTGTCTTTGTGCTTACATAAAAATTAAAGTTATCTATGCATTTGTACCATATCTGGCCTTCAAGGATCAACAATGCTTATTCATTTATGTCTTGATGTTGGGTTTTTACATCGTTATTTTTTTAATGACCTAAATAGAATTGTTTTAGTCTCTGTAAAATAGCATTAGGATTCTCTGTAGCAACTTTGCGGAAACATACTGATGGAATGTAAGTAAAAGTCACATAATTTATAAATATTCTCCAGAAACACTAATCTTTCGTTAACTGCAGCATAAAGGACTTGATATAAATCGCTTTTGCCGAAACTCTTGACACTGCTTGGTAAAGAGACAACCAACGAGTTTTAAAGAGGTATATGTAATGTAGTTGATTTAGTTGCTGCAGAGAGTATCAACTATTTTCCTAAGTCATCATTCCCTTCCTCACTTTCGGAATTGCCTTTAATAAGAAGAGTCATCGGTCGAGTCATGAAGAATATCAATCCTAATTTTGACAATGGAATAGTTTGAGTTTATGTCGTGATTGAATAGCTTCACCGTTTTTTCCTGTCGCATA
>NC_091588.1:10397299-10399799 GCF_042767895.1 Penaeus vannamei
GGACTGAATCAAGCTGTGACGTTATTATTATTATTTTATTATATTTTATGTTACTTTACTTTATTTAATTTAATTTTATTTTATTTATTTTTATTTCATTTTATTATTATTATTTTTATTTTATTTTTATTATTTTTATTTTATATATATATTTTTTCATTTATTTTTATTTATTTATCATTTTTTGTGGCGGGGAGTATTGAGGAAGGTGAGGGTATATTAGTGGTTAATGATGCTTTCGGTTTCCTTTCTCAAATTCATTTCTTTTCGATGGATGACGGAGGGGGGGGGGGGGTAAAAAGGAGAGGATTAACGTGGTAAAGGCCTTTCTTACTGCTTCATATTGCGTCTTTTCAGCAAGAAAAAAACTACTTCCTAAATCTACTCAAAGCGATTCATGAGATAATCGAACGGCAAATGTACAGGTAAACAGATGCAAGTAACTTTATTGTACCTGTTCTTGAAGACAAGCTGCAAACTTCACACTGTTTAATTTTCTAGATAATAAAAAATGAGATACAAAATCAAACAGAAAAATATATTATTCTTTCCTTTTGGAAAGGTTAATATTTCACGTCTTTTCTCTCTCTTTCTCTCTCTCCCTTTCTAAAGAGAAAGAAAAAAAAAAATCCCAGTCAATCTACACTCGACAGTGTATTTAGTTGGAGGTCCTGAGCAGTGCACACACATATACACACACGCACACACACACATTACAACAAACATACACATGCTAGCGGGAAAAGCCCACTTAAATTTCACCTCTCGCCTCCCACCTCCCTTTTTTCCTCTCCCGCTCTACTACTCCCTCTCACTCCCAAATCTTCCGTTGATTCACTCCTCCGCTCCCCCCCCCCCCCTTTTAAATAATGCTTCCGCCCACTTCCCTCTTCTTCCTCTTGAAACTCCCCCTCCTCCTTTGCACCATCTCCCTTCCCCTTAATCATTCATTTTCCTCTCTAAGTCCTCTCCGTTTCGCCATCTCCCTTTTCTCTCTAAGTCACCTGCCCCTCCTAACTTCCTGCTGACACCCCCCCCCCCCTCGGACAGTCGTGTAAATAACGTGTGCATAAACTGACGGTCAAACTACTGTGGTATATTTGCCTCGAAGAAGAAAGATGATGATGATAAGTGTAATAATAATAACAATAATATTAATAATAATAATAATAATAATAATAATAATAATAATAATAATAATAATAATAATAATGATAATAATAATAATAATAATAATAATAATAATGAGGAGGAGGAGGAAGAAGAAAAAAATAGTAATCATAACAATGATAATGATAATGATTATGATAATGATGATGATAATGATAACAATAACAACAATGATAATAATAATTATAATAGACTTACGGATTCGTAATGTGTGCGCGAGCAAGCGTATGTCATTCTTAAATATTTATGTTATCAAATTTCACCCAATTTTAAACCAAAATGAATTGACCTAACGTCCGCAATCACATGGAATATGCTTCCAGACATGAGATGCCCTTCTTACATCAACATGAGGAGAATTAAAGGTCATTTTCTCATGGAATATGATTTCAGGCGTGTAATGTAAGCGCAACGGGTGAATGGATGGAACACAAGCATAGTTATAATGCTATGTTCTATATTTGCTGCTTTAGATAAACAAAAGTTGTATCTCCCAAATGTACCGTGCAGTAATTCAATGAAAAGCTTCTAGTTTATTGAATATTCAATATATATATATATATATATATATATATATATATATATATATATATATATTATATATATATATATATATATATATATATATATATATATATATTTTCACCATATAACTTTTAGAAATAGAATGAAATTTATGTTTTCATTTTATATGTACAAATGATATGATATCCATATTTTCTTTTTTGTTAATCGTCATTATTATCATAATTAATATTATGATATTTATTGCTGTTGCTGATGGTATCGCTATCATCATTTTCATCATTATTTCTATTATTATTACTGATATCGATACTCTTATTATTATTGTTATCATTATTATCATATTTATATACAGAAATTTTTTGTGTTACTCTTTTTAATATCAAAACTACCATTAAAACGGGTCGGATTTAGTTACCACCTGTTAGTTAGAAAGAAAAGTTTTTTATAGTACTGACGAAAAGCTTTTCAAACAAATTATGGTTTTAGAATTGGCCGCAGGCTCAGAGTTGTATCATGAATATCACAATTCTTGAATAACATTACTCATGAATCTAGTCATGATTTTGACTGGAAGTGAACGATGGAGATGCTAAGTTCAAGAACCTTAGACTAAAGAAGGGGTTACTGATCTTAAGAGAGAAAGTGATATTTTCATGCCAGCTATGACAGAGGACATTGCTGTCTCCTGTTCAGAGACCGAGGCTAGTGGATGAGTCATGTGAATTATACTTTTAAAGCTGGGGTGTCACGCCCATGGCCCGCGGGCTGAATGTTGATATCGAGGGTGTTATAAGTCGCCCCC
>NC_091588.1:10422299-10429799 GCF_042767895.1 Penaeus vannamei
GCTGCAAGCAGCCCATGCCCGAACTCACGACGGCGCTCTACAATGACTCGAAGCGCGAGGATACGGTCTATTGTGGACTTACCAGGAGTGAATCCGGATTGCTCCAGTCTCTGGTGCCTCAGTAGATGGTCTCTGATACGTCTCAGAAGGATGTGGGCGAGAACCTTGCCTGGTACACTGAGCAGTGTGATGCCTCGGTGATTGCTGCAGTCCCAACGGTCCCCCTTCCCCTTCCAGAGAGGGATGACCACACCCCTCAACAGGTCAGGAGGAACGGAACCGGACTGCCAGATGGCAGTCAGGACAGCATGTAACCCCCGTGCCATAGGTTCACCACCAGCCTTTAACAGTTCAGCTGGTATGCCGCAGATACCAGCTGCTTTACCACTCTTCAGCTTGGAAATCGCCCCCCTAACTTCAGTTAGGGAGGGAGGGTCCTCACTGATAGGTGGATCCGGCAGCGGGATCTCAACACTACCCGCATCCAAGTTAACTGTTGGTGGGTCAACCTGGTACAGCTGCTCAAAATACTCAGCCCAACGTCCCCGCACCGCAACAGGATCTGAAACGATCTGACCACTTACTGAGCGAACTGCTGTCACCTGTGAAGAGAGCTTGGAGTTCAGCTTTCTCAGGGCTTGGTATGCAGGACGAAGGTCATTTACTAATAAATGGCCTTCTACCTCCTCTGCAAGACTCCTAATAAACTGTTCCTTGTCCCTTCTTAACAGGGACCGAGTTCTGCGCACATGAGAACGGTGCAATTCCCGATCCCCTGTCAGATGAGCCGCACGACATGCATCTGTGGCTTCCAGTGTCTCCCGCGAGATGGAATTCTGTACTGCTCTCGGGCGTACACCAATCGTATCTTGAGCTGCATAAAGCGTTTCACGCTTAAAGGTATCCCACAGAAGAACAGGGTCTGTCAGACTGCCAAGCACTGCGAAACGATCAGAGATTGCCTTAGCAAACCCGCGGGCACACTCCCCCTCCCACAGCCTGTCCAAATGAAACACCCTAGGGTGATCATTTGACCACTGGGGGGTTTTGAAGTGGACCCGGAGGGTAGCCACAAACAATCTATGGTCAGTACCACAGAACTCAGCACTCCTGTACACCCTGCAATTCTGAAGGATCCTCCAACGAGTGCTAACAAGTATGTGGTCGATCTCCTTGGCTGCGTTACCCACATCACTGTACCATGTCCAGCAATGTGGGTCTGGGCGCTGGTACCAGGAGCCAGAAATCCTCAATTTCTGGGACCTAGCAAAGTCCCGGAAAAGGAGGCTATTCTCGCTACCGGCATCAGCTCCTGAACCATGGGGACCGACAGACATCTCATAGCCAGCTCGATCACAGCCAGATACCACATTGAAGTCGCCCAGAACAATGCGAATATCTCGTCGAGGACATCTGTCTGCCACAGATGTAAGTTTGGCGTAGAACATCTCTTTCACGTCAAGTTTACAAACATCGGTAGGAGCGTACACAGCAATAAGAGACATGAAGCCAAAAGAAAGCTTCAATCTCAATACCATTATACGCTCATCAACAGGAGTAACCTCTACTACCGAGGGCTGGAGTCTGCTGGAGACGGCAATGGCTACTCCCTGGAGATGGTGGCCATCGCTGCGGCCCGACCAGTAATAAGTGTAGCCACCTACACAGGTCATGCCGCTGCCAGGCCTCCTCACCTCCGAGAGAGCAGCCACCTCAACTCTCAGCCTCCTCAGTTCCCTCGACAGTAGAGGCAACCGATCATCCTGACGCAAAGAACGGACGTTCCAAGCCCCCACCCTAACTTCCCGCCTTAGGTTCAGCCTCTGGCAGTCGCTCCGGGTGGATGCCACCTCTGCCACCCCCACCAACGCTGCCCCATATAAAAGGGGGTGGCAAGCTGCGTGCCCCATCATCCACCTGTGGGGTTCCCGAGGGCTTTCCCCCACAAGCTTCACTCTGGGCTGGCGGCCACCAGAGTGCAGGCGAGACGGGTAGTTCTCGTTCCCAGTCTGCGCTCCAGCAGTCGCCCTCCCAGCAGGGCCCACAGTCCGCCTCACTAGCTGGGTGGGAGGGGATTTTCCCCTCCTCCCAGCCTCTCCATTTATAATTTGCACTGCCGATTGGTTTATATCTGGGGGGAGGAGGACTGGCAAGGCCCACCTCCCCCGAGCCTCCCATTAACCCCAGGGGGATAGGGGGCAGGAGTTGGTACAGGGCCAGGGCGTGTCCACACGCCGGTGGGCCATGGCCCTGAACCTCTGGGGCCTCCTGCCGCTCCGAGATCCCCCTCAGTTTAGCCTGGAAGCGCAAGGTACCCAGTTTCCATGGGCGGCCACGAGGAGGCACTGCAGGGAGTCTCGATGATGGAAAGGCTATGCACTGGCAAGGGGAGGCTTATGCAGAGCTGCTCCCTTTTTCGCACGAGGCTAGCCAGCGGTGGCAGCTGTAAGCGAGAAGGCATGCACAAGCTCTTAACACTAACTAGACTACCACTCCATCGCTTCACACCACCCTGCGCATGAAGCACCCACCCATATACATATATATACATATATATATATATATATATATATATATATATATATATATATATATATATATATATATATATATATGTTTATATATATCATGTATGTATATGTAAATATATATATATATATATATGTTTATATATATCATGTATTTATATGTAAATATATATATATATATACATATATATATATATATATATATATATATATATATATATATATATCCTCCGCAATCACTCACAATCCTCCGCAATCACTCACAATCCCCCCAATCACTCAAAATCCCCCAATCACTCAAAATCCCCCAATCACTCACCATCCTCCCCAATCACTCACATTCCTCCCCAATAACTCATAACCCTCCCCAATCACTCCCAATCACACATAATCCCTCAATCATTCACAATCCTCCCAATTACACATAATCCTCCCCAATCACTCACAATCCTCCGCAATCACTCACAATCCTCCCCAGTCACTCACAATCTTCCGCAGTCACTCACAATCCTCCGCAATTACTCACAATCCTCCCCAATCACTCACAATCTTCCCCAGTCACTCACAATCCTCCCCGATCACTCATAATCCTCCCCCAATCACTCACAATCCTCCCCAATCACTCACAATCCTCCCCAATCACTCACAATCCTCCCAATCACTCACAATCCTCCCCCAATCACTCACAATCCTCTGCAATCTCTCACAATCCTCCACAATCACTCACAATACTCCTCAACCCCTCACAATCCTCCGCAAGCACTCACAATCCTCCCCTGTCACTCACAATCCTCCCCAATCACTCACAATCCTCCCCAATCAATCAAAATCCTCCGCAATCACTCACAATCCTCCCCAATACTCACAATCCTCCGCAATCACTCACAATCTTCCGCAATCACTCACATTCCTCCGCATTCACTCACAATCCTCCCCAATCACTCACAATCCTCCCCAATCACTCACAATCCTCCCCAATCACTCAAAATCCTGCGCAATCACTCACAATCCTCCACAATCACTCACAATCCTCCGCAATCACTCACAATCCTCCGCAATCACTCACAATCCTCCGCAATCACTCACAATCCGCCCCAATCACTCATAATCCTCCGCAATCACTCACAATCCTCCACAATCACTCACAATCCTCCGCAATCATTCACAATCCTCCGCAATCACTCACAATCCTCCGCAATCACTCACAATCCTTCGCAATCCCTCACAATCCTCCCCAATTACTCACAATCCTCCCCAATCACTCAAAATATTCCGCAATCACTCACAATCCTCCCCAATCACTCACAATCCTCCGCTATCAATCACAATCCTCCGCTATCACTCACAATCCTCCGCAATCACTCACAATCCTCCCCAATCACACACAATCCTCCGCAATCACTCACAATCCTCCCCAATCACTCAAAATCCTCCCAAATCACTCTCAGTCCTCCCCAATCATTCAAAATCCTCCCATCACTCACAATCCTCCGCAATCACTCACAATCCTCCGCAATCACTCACAATCCTCCCCAATCACTCTCAATCCTCCCCAATCACTCACAATCGTCCGCAATCACTCACAATCCTCCGCAATCACTCACAATCCTCCCCAATCACTCACAATCCCCCCAATCACTCACAGTCCTCCCCAATCATTCACAATCCTCCCCAATCACTCACAATCCTCCCCAATCACTCACAATCCTCCCCAATCATTCACAGTAAGACACGAATTTCCAAAACTAAACCAGATTGCCATGCATTCCCAGGAGGAGTACGGTCAACGGACAGGAAAGAGTGAAAAAAAATCATAAAATGGAATGAATCGCGTTCGCATCTAATTAAGAAAGTTCTTCAATCAGCAGTCATTAACGGACGCGTGACAGGGAGACAAAGAGCCAAGCGCATCGGCTGCATCGGAAGTGATTTGACTCGTGTGAAGTGGCCGGCCAGGCTATTGTGTCCTTTTAATGGCGACGGTTAAGCCCAAAAGACTTTTTTTTTTTTTTTCATTTTAGTTATTATTGATGTTGTAGTTATTATTACTGGTACTAGCATTACTATTGTCGTGATTATTGTTATTGTATTTTGTTATTGTTATTATCATTGCGATTATGTTTGTGATTACGATGATCATTGCGATTATATTTACAATTATTATCATTATTATCATTATTATTACCCTTGTGACGATGATGATGCTTTTCATTATGATTTATCTATTCTTATTTCTATTATACTCTCTTTCAAATTATTATTCCTTTTACCGTCTTTCCCCTCTTTCCCCTTCCAAAAACATTTCTGGAATTTATCATTGTAACATTTTAAAAGTTATTGATGTTATTTGTAATAGTGCTGTTATTATTGTTGTTATTATTATTACTCTTCTTTTTCTTAATTATCATCATCTTTATCGTCATCGTCATCCTCATCGTCGTCGTCGTCGTCATCATCATCACCACCATCACCATCATCATCATCAATACAATTGTTATTATTTGTTGACGATTCTAGTGTAATATAGGGTACCTAGGTAACGTACTGTTCCTCACTCCATATTAATACTGCTGTTTCCATTTTATTCGTCCATCCCTGGACAGAAACATTAATAGTAACGTTCACTGCCATCGCCCGTTTAATACGTATGGGGACAGGGTATACTTCGGGAGCAGTCATTATGCAAAAGTACTATAGAAAAGATGGGGTGTGTGTAGTGAAGAGGGGGGAAGGAAGGAGAGAGAGAGATGGGAAGGAGATGGGGAGGAGGAAGGAAAGAAGGAAGGAAAGGGAGAAATGGGGAGGAAGATGAAGGAGAGAGAGATGGGAAAGAAAAAGGGAGGGAGAGAGATAGGGAGGAAAGGAGGAAAGAGAGAGGGGGAGAGATGGGGAGGAAGATGAAGGAGAGAGAGATAGGAAATAAAAAGAAAGAGAGAGAGATGGGGAAGAAAGGGAAAGGGTGAGAGACGGGAAAGAAAAAGGGAGTGAGTGAGAGATGGAAAAGAAAAAGGGAGAGGGTGAGAGATGAAAAGAAAAGGGGAGAGAGTGAGAGACGAGAAAGAAAAAGGGAGAGAGAGAGAGATAGGAAAGAAAAAGGGAGAGAGTGAGAGATGGAAAGAAAAAGGGAGAGAGTGAGAGATGGAAAAGGAAAAGTGAGAGAGTAAGAGACGGAAAGAAAAAGGAAGAGAGTGAGAGATGGAAAGAAAAAGGGAGAGAGTGAGAGACGGGAAAGAAAAAGGGAGAGAGTGAGAGACGGGAAAGGAAAAGGGAGAGAGTGAGAGACGGGAAAGAAAAAGGGAGAGAGTGAGAGATGGAAAGAAAAGGGAGAGAGTGAGAGACGGGAAAGAAAAAGGGGGGTTTGAGTGAGAGATTGAAAGAAAAAGGGAGAGAGTGAGAGATGGAAAGAAAAAGGGAGAGAGTGAGAAATGGGAAAGGAAAAGTGAGAGAGTGAGAGATGGAAAGAAAAAGGGAGAGAGTGAGAGATGGAAAGAAAAAGGAAGAGAGTGAGAGATAGAAAGAAAAAGGGAGAGAGTGAAAGATGGAAAGAAAAGGAAGAGAGTGAGAGATGGAAAGAAAAAAGGGAGAGAGTGAGAGATGGAAAGAAAAAGGGTGAGAGTGAGAGATGGAAAGAAAAAGGGAGAGAGTGAGAGATGGAGAGAAAAAGGGAGGGAGTGAGAGATGGAAAGAAAAAGGAAGAAATTGAGATATGGAAAGAAAAAGGGAGAGAGTGAGAGATGGAAAGAAAAAGGGAGACAGAGATAGATGAAAAGAAAAAGGGAGAGAGTGAGAGATGGAAAGAAAAAGGGAGAGAGTGAGAGATGGACAGAAAAAGGGAGAGAGTGAGAGATGGAAAGAAAAAGGGAGAGAGTGAGAGATGGAGAGAAAAAGGAAGAGAGTGAGAGATAGAAAGAAAAAGGAAGAGAGTGAGAGATGGAAAGAAGAAGGGAGAGAGTGAGAGATGGAAAGAAAAAGGAAGAGAGTGAGAGATGGAAAGAAAAAAGGAGAGAGTGAGAGATGAAGAGATAAAGGGAGAGAGTGAGAGATGGAAAGAAAAAGGAAGAGAGTGAGAGATGGAAAGAAAAAGGGAGAGAGTGAGAGACGGGAAAGAAAAAGGGAGAGAGTGAGAGACGGGAAAGAAAAAGGGAGATAGAGATGGAAAGAAAAAGGGAGAGAGTGAGAGATGGAAAAAAAGGAAGAGAGTGAGAGATGGAAAGAAAAAGTGAGAGAGTGAGAGATGGAAAGAAAAAGGGAGAGAGTGAGAGATGGAAAGAAAAAGGGAGAGAGTGAGAGATGGAAAGAAAAAGTGAGAGATGGAAAGAAAAAGGGAGAGAGTGAGAGATGGAAAGAAAAAGGGAGAGAGTGAGAGATGGAAAGAAAAAGGGAGATAGTGAGAGATGGAAAGAAAAAGGGAGAGAGTGAGAGATGGAAAGAAAAAGGGAGAGATTGAAAGAAAAATGGAGAGAGTGAAAGATGGAAAGAAAAAGGGAGAGAGTGAAAAATGGAAAGAAAAAGGAAGAGAGTGACAGATGGGAAGAAAAAGGGAGAGAGTGAGAGATGGAAAGAAAAAGGGAGAGAGTGAGAGATGGAAAGAAAAAGGGAGAGAGTGAGAGATGGAAAGAAGAAGGGAGAGAGTGAGAGATGGAAAAAAAGGGAGAGATTGAGAGATGGAGAGAAAGAGGTAGAGAGTGAGAGATGGAAAGAAAAAGGAAGAGAGTAAGAGATGGAAAGAAAAAGGGAGAAAGTGAGAGATGGAAAGAAAAATGGAGAGATTGAAAGAAAAATGGAGAGAGTGAAAGATGGAAAGAAAAGGAAGAGAGTGAGAGATGGGAAGAAAAAGGAAGAGAGTGACAGATGGGAAGAAAAAGGGAGAGAGTGAGAGATGGAAAGAAAAAGGAAGAGAGTAAGAGATGGAAAGAAAAAGGGAGAAAGTGAGAGATGGAAAGAAAAAGGGAGAGAGTGAGAGATTAAAAGA
>NC_091588.1:10464799-10467299 GCF_042767895.1 Penaeus vannamei
TTTCTTCATTTTGTTGATTGAAATTGGAATTTATTTTCTATTGCAACATGCGGCTACTTCCCAATGGCTGTACGTTATTTAATTTCATCTGGGAAGGGTTTTGCTCGTATTATAAGTTTGATGATGATGGTATTAATATCATTATCATAGTCGTTGTTACTGCTGTTATAATTACCCTCATTATCTATTTAATTATTCGATCAATTCTAATATCACTGTGACTGTTATTCATACTAACGAGAATGATAAAACTTTTTATATATTGGCAACAAGTTCATTGATGATGATAATGACGATAAGTATCTTTATTGTTGTTGTTGTAGATGTTATCATTATTGCTGTTGTTGCTGTTGGTATCAATATTGTTATTATTATCATTATCATCAATTATTATTATTATTACTATTATTGTTATTGTTGTTGTTTTTATTATTATTATCATTATTAATATTATTATTATCAACATCATCATCAGTTATTATTAATATTATTACTGTTGTTATTAATGTTGTTCTTTTGGTTATCATTATTATTATTATCATCATTATTATCATTATTGATATTATTATTATTATTATTGCTATTACTATACGAGAATTATCATTATCACCATTATCACCTCTATCATCATCCCTCAGCATCTTCATCATCAGCATCATCATTATTATCATTACTGATATCATTATTTTCATAATAACTCTCATCACTATTTATGGCATTATTATTGTATATACTATTGTTATTGTTATCATTATTAACATCATTATCATTATCACCATGATTACCATTATTGTAGTTATCATTATAATTCATTTTATCCTTTTTATTATTATTATGATTATTATCACTCATTTTATCAATTTTATTATTATTCTTGTCATTAATATCTATGATATCATTATTAGTGTAATTATCATTGTAATTATTATCATAATCATTATAATAATAATAATAATAATAATAATAATAATAATAATAATAATAATAATAATAATAATCTTTATTTTAGCCCAAGGCCGTACAGGGTATATATTGAAACAAAAAGGCGAGAGTAAAATGCATATAAAAATATTATCAAAACCGAAATATAGGGTAGTTATTATGAATTAGTGTGGGATGAATTTAAGATACAGAAGCCAAGAACAATGCATGATAGGGCAGTATAGTCAAAATTACGCAAAACACAAGAAGGTAAGGAATCGAAGTTGTCTTATACAAAATAGATTAATAGACATGCTGCTTATTCCTGATGCGAGTATACTTAAGTGACTTGTGTCTGCGTATATACTACAGAGCAGGCAGAACTTTTTCTTATAATATTGTCATTGCAGTTGTTGTTATTACTTTTATCATTATTATTACCATTATTGTTGTTGTTGTTGCTATTATTATTATCATTATTATCATTATCATTGTTGTTGTTGCTATTGTTGTTGTTGTTGTTGTTGTTGTTGTTGTTACTATTATTATCATTACTATTATTATTATCATTATTATTATTATTATTATTATTATTACAATTATTATTATTATTATTATTATTATTATTATTATTATTATTATTATTATTATTATTATTATTATTATTACTACTACTATTATTAGTATTACTATTATTATTATTACTATCATTATTAATATTATAATTATTATAATTATTATCGTTGTTAATAGTTATCATTATTGTTTTTCATTATTCAGTATCGTTACTACACTTAAAATCGGTATCATAATTGTTGTTATTATTATTTCTGTTGTTATGATGATCATAATCATAGTAGCAAGAGTGTTAATAGTAGTTGTAATAGTAGTAGAAAAAGCATCATTAGTATTATACTTTTCATTATTATAACTATTATCTTTATTAGCATTTTTATCATTATTATCATCATTATCATCAGCAGCAGCATCAACATTATCATTATCTTTGTTGTCATTTTCTTTATTTATCATTATTGTTTTTATTATTATTATTATTATCATCATCATCATCATCGTAAATATTATATATATACACATATATATGTATATATATATATATATATATATATATATATATATATATATATATATATATATATATATATATATATATATATATATATATATATATATGTTGTTTTCATTATTATTGATATTATTATTGTTATCATTATTATCGCTTTTGTTATTATCGTTTGTGTTGCTATTATTATTATTATTATTATTATTATTATTATTATTATTATTATTATCATTATCATTATTATTATTATTATTATTATTATTATTATTATCCTATTATGATTGATATCATCATCATCATTATCATTACTATCGTTATTATGATTGTTATTATAATTACCTCTTTTATTACCATTATTATTATAATTATCTCTTTTATTACCATTATTATTATCATTATCGTTACTATTATCAATAGTAGTATTACCATCATTATCATTATTAGTTTTTTTCATCATTAACATTATAAGTATTATTGTCAGTATTTATATCACAA
>NC_091588.1:10477299-10482299 GCF_042767895.1 Penaeus vannamei
GGCATTAACATAATGAAAGGAATGGATGCTTCACTTTTACTGATCATGACGTAAAATGACCAGAATATATATATAGGACTCCTGATATATTTTCGTAGACAAGGCTGGATGATAGACTGTTCCGTGTTAAACCTTGGGAATGAAGAAACTGAAAGTGAGGTTGTACGCACTGATCCTGTTATTTATCACGTTTGGAAGGTAAATAATATATACTTTACAAGGTTTCTTGCTAAGGGACATCAGATACCCTGATAAGTCCTTTCTGTTAACCCCTTTCCTAGCTTTGAGTTTTAGCACAAAGAGAGGATATACAACTCTTTTTACACAGCGGGCATTTGGTATCTACATGCGAGGCTAAAGTTAGAGATCAGTAAAAGTGTGATTGTGGCTTGTGCTGTGCAGCGCAAAATTAGAATCTAGAACAATAAGTTATTGAAATTTCCTTTCCCTGGTTGATCCTCCTCGTGTATCTCAGGAGAATCAATGGGGCATCAGGTATTACGTCCCATTCTTTTTGTTCTAGTACTTGCTCTCAGCTAAGTCTGGTAAACGTGAGTTGGCCTTTTTGGTATAGAATTTCAACGTTGATTTAAAATGTACCTTACGAAATTATAAAAATATATTGTATTCAACACTTCAGTTGTAATTTCAACTGCAGTGTTCCCAGCACCTGAAAAGAACATCAACTCCTTCATCTGGCTGACAACTTCCTGCTAAAACTTCATCTGTACATATTAAATTTAACTTTTTATCTTGCAAGCCTAGTCGAAATATTTATCAAGGGCACTTCTCTTTCGTCTTCTTGGCCTCCGTAGTTATATTTTACAACCAATTTAGGACTTGATCTATGTTGTATGTTGACAAATACCATCATACACATTTAATGTAAACATGAAGCTCTTTTCTTTTACCGTGATTATAATTTGGCTTTGAACTTTCCATTGAAAAGCTACATTGTATCTGCTGTCTTTTAATATACTGGTATTAAAATGTGTGAAACATGAATTCAAAATATCTAAAGGAAATGCTTCCACATTTCAGATAAAATATAATATGCATATATATATTTTTTCTTATATAGTGTTAAATGTACAGAATGTAAGGAAGATTAGGTTGAAAGATGGAATAATGCAATACCGCATTTTTAGAGTGGGTCGTTGTACGAGTGGTAGAGCGGCCGTCTTGCATTCACGTGCATTGGCGGCGAGGGATTGAATCCTGATCGGAGAGGTTATAGTGTTCAAAGATTAGGTTAAAATTACATTGCTATTAAGTTTTTCAATTCTTCATTTCAATTTTTAGTTACACTTTCTGGCGACATTATATATAATAAATTAATAATAATAATAATAATAATAATAATAATGATAATAATAATAATAATAATAATTGTTGTTTACATTACAGAAATTAAACTGCGGTAGTAGAAAAGTTTGTTGTTGGCAAGAAAATATGTAGAGAAAAACACTCTCACAAATATTTTGTCTTGTTCTGAGCTTTATGGAAGGATTACCAACCTTTAAAAAATAAATAAATAAATAAATCGTTACACATTATAGAAATTACCTAGTAAACACACACACACACACACACACACATACATACATACATACATATATATATATATATATATATATATATATATATATATATATATATATATATATATATATATATATATATATATATATATATATATATTCAGATGCAGAAGGACAGCCACATGCGAGATTTAAGAAGCTCCTTAGCCAAGCTCTAGTTGAAGTTCCTCTTCGGGAGCAGGGTAGCAGTGGTCTTCCTTCCAGACGGACCACATGCGGCTTGTCATTAGGTGTTTTTCTTTAATTGCTCCTGTCATCACTAGGATACCCATAAAGGCTTTCGCCACATATACTGTGTGTGTGTGTGTGTGTGTGTGTGTGTGTGTGTGTGTGTGTGTGTGTGTGTGTGTGTGTGTGTGTGTGTGTGTGTGTGTGTGTGTTTTATTACATTGTCTAAAAAGCACTCCGAGCGGATACCTCCGCGAAGGGAATAGGGTCACTGATGCAATAAAAGTATTCACACTTGAATGATTACATTATTATTTTTTTTTTTTTTATCAAGTACACTGGTGACGTCTGTAAACATAACCTTCGTGGCGGAGGTAAGGATAAAAATGATAGTTACCCTTATTGCTATGGCTGTAATTGACAGATTGGCAGAGGTAATTAGACAATTAAGAAGAAATCCTATGCAGTAAGGAAGATCTATACATTATATGATTATAATGCATTATTTTCCAATTAATAGCATGTGTTACTAAGGTTGCTAAGCAAAATACCAAATAAAGTGCCATATCCTCTAATCTAGGGGTGGTTAACCAGGCGATCGCGATTGACTGGTCGATTACAAGCCTGTTTTAATTCGATCACACTATTGTACCTGTTAAGGGGACCTTCCGGTGATTTTTCGGCGATTTTCGCCCCTCTTGCCGAAATTGACTTTAATGCATTTTCAAGGAGTTTCTAGGCCCCCGGTTCTCCCCTGAAATTTTCAAGGCCCGACCGTTATTTTTTAGGTGGTAGCAGCGTTTTTCGATGTCGACTGAAATATTATTTTTTTGAAGTTACTTTAGAAAATCGGCAATTGTGACGCAATGATTAGATAATGAAAATATGAGGTTATTTCCTAAAAGCTTATCAAATTTCACTCAAGATGAGACCAACCTTCTTTTTTTCGGAATAATTTCAAAAATCCGGCAAGCGTCCAAAAACCGACATTGACGAAATTTTCCATACAAATAACTAAATAAAATATGTTATTCATATGGTGTATTTTCTTTTCTTTATGGTTTCATCATACATAGTTTGATCTATGAGCAAAACATTTCGAAAATGCAAACCTCCCCCCCCCTTCCATGGGGGGGTAGTTTTGCCAAATGTTCCGGATCACCACCAAAATTTTATGGAATATTAATTAGGCTAAGACAAACTTCAGGTTAAAATTTTATTCAAATCTGTTCATAACTTTTCGAGTTAGAAAAAAAAATCCTGGATCCAAATCATGGTCCGCGTCACCACCAAACTGCAATAAGCGTCTAAGTTAGGTTAAAACTCACCTTTGGTTAAAATCTCGTTAAAAATGCGTTCATAACTTTTAGAAATATTTTTAGAAACAAAAAAAAACAAATAAACAATCAACAAACAAAAAACAAACGGAAGTAATAATATAAATAAACAAAAGGTCATGGGGTACACGAAAATGATCTATATGTGCTCATATACCTTATATACATACTTTCACATCGCCATGTAATTGTTTCTCGTCTTTCCACGGGGTCTGAGAGTGAAATTTGGCTACGTGACTCCGTAGAGTTATTCCACAGATTTAAAAAGACGATTTTCATGGTCCAGGACGGCCCCGCCGCGCGGGGAAAAGTATGCGTTTGGTACCCGTCCGACTGGAGAAAAGTTATTGTTTCGACAAATATTATACGTTGTAAAACTCCATTAGAGCATCAGTAATAGGTAAATGATAGATAATTATATCAAATACAAATATTCTGTACATGATTTGTCATGTAAAATGTAAACATAATAACAAGGAATAAGATCGCGATTATTAGGTCCGTCATATTTTTACGCATAGCACACGTATTTTCGGTCCGATTTTAAAGTATTATGGCTCATTTAGTAGCTGAATAATAGTTCTATTACATACTGCCATGAGGATTTGCAATATTTTCATGTGGTTCTTATAAAAGTGACATATGTTTTCAAAATCTCCTATTAGGGTGTTAAATTAGTCACCTTCGGAAAATATTCACCAAGAAAAAAAGTAAGTTCAACTTCTCAAAAATGGTTTGTGCATATAATAGTAGAAAGATAGTTCTATTCAAACATGAAATGGCTGTAGGATTTTGGGGGGATTTTTGAGAAATTTAAAAAAATGGTCAATGTAGGCCTATAGACCCCCAGATCACTCTCTCTCATACCTCGAGTGGGACTAAGATGTTACACTGTTACAGTTACATTTATGGAATATATTTGAATTTTAGGCTGGTAGATCACATCAGGGTAACTGTAGAAAAAGTAGATGATATCTCACCAAAGGTTGAACACCCCTGTTCTAATCAAAACAATATGAATATAAAAGTACAATAAATATAAATATCACTTTTTTCGTTCTCCACTTTTATTTGGATTAGTTTATAGTCTAAGTTAACATTTGTTAATGCTTTGAACTTTAAATCATATTCTATTAACTTAGGTTTTAGGTCCATTTCGAAAATTTCGTTTTGCATTCGCCAATTCTCAGTCCTCGAGCTTACAAATCGCATTGCATGTCACAATTGTGGTTTGCGTCGGAATATGGAACCCACTTGTGAAACATACCGAATACACGAAAGTGGAATGGCACAAATCCTGGTTTGAAGCATACGGAAAAAATGTGCAGTCAAGTTGTAGTGTATCAATCGCACAAAAGTGGGATGACACAATATCTGTTTAAGAATATGATCGTTAGTTTCAGACAAGGGAGCAACCATCACTACTTCAATGCAACTAACTCATGAATAGTTTTGAAAGATATATTTCCTTCGCGTCATATCACAGAAAAAAAGAAATACAAATTGATTAATCAAATAATACAAAATCTATGAACATGTTACACTAATTTCCTTCGTCCCAACATGTCTTGCTAGTCACTGAGCGAGATTAATCATAAGCATAAATTTTTATACATACAATCAAGTATTGAACATATATTCTCATTCGTAGTATTCAAAATTCATTGCATGCATTATCATGCCTTTGTCTTAGATGGTGGACGCACAACTTCTGTTACTGCTAGTACTACTATTATTGAGACTGCTGTCGCTATAACTACAACATCAATATACACTACAACAACTACTACTTCTACCAATGCCACCAACTACCACTACTGGTACTTCTACTACTGCTACTGCTGCTGTTGTTGCTGCTGCTTCTGCTGCTGCTACTACTGCTACAACAACTATT
>NC_091588.1:10487299-10489799 GCF_042767895.1 Penaeus vannamei
TGAGAAAATAAATCAGGACTGAAGGAGCGAGAGAATGATGAAACGGATGGAAAGGTAGCGGGGAAGATGGACCAGAAAGAAAGACGAAAGAGTAGGTAAATTTTACGCCAGTTGCTGCATTGTTTGATCAGGCTGGGTAAGGGGATGAAGAATGAGTTAAGGAAAAGGTTATTATTACGCCAGTTTCCATACTGTTAAATCAGGCTGGATAATGAAGAGATGAAGGAAGAAGGATTGATATTCTTATGCCAGTTTCCATACTGTTAAATCAGGCTGGGTGAGACGTGGGATAAACTTCCAAATGTGTTCCTTAGCAAAAGAGTGCATAAATGTTTTGACTTTCTATGAGCTTATCACCTACGGAAAGTTGTGAATGACTGGGCTCAGAGTGGAGCTGAGCCGAAAAAAGAGGGGGCGATTGAAAGAGTAAGGAATGCAAGAGTGACTAAGAAACAAGGTCAAATGGCAGTTAAGAACATTAGCCTACGTGAGCGTAGCGACTGCTAGGAGTGAATGAGTGTGCGAGTCGAAGTGTGAATGAAGCCTCGTGAAGCAGTGACGTATGTTAGGATGTGTGCATTCGGATGAAATGAAATGTTGAATGAGTGAATGAATGTTGAATGTGTTGTGATTTCTTGTTTATTGATTTATAGAATTATAATTTTTCTATGTACAACTTATTTATGATTAAATAAATTACCTAATAAACATTATTACGTGACCAAAGAAAATGGAAAAAAAGTGCATAAATAGAAAATAAGGGAAATTGTGTCCAAAGTAATTAAACATGCTAATGTGATGTTCAAATGAAATATAATAAAAGAAAGTGAGATGAAACCCCAAATGAAAATAAAGTAATTAATGAATGTTCAGGGGAATCCCCTAGTGTGAAGTCTCATTCACACTCAGCTGCCCAGACGAGACACACCCACCTGAGGGGGCATTCAACTACAACTTGTACAATTCCTCGGTAAGGAAAAACGAACGTTTCACTTATCATCAAATGTGAAAAAGTGACCATCAGTGAAAAAGAAAGTAAAACAGTGAATTAAAATAGGGGTATTTATCAACCAACAGGGTTTCCGGTGTGTATTGGAATATTGCTGAACCACGTCACAAAGTACGCCCTTCTGCCTGCGTGAGGCGTGAGGCATGAGGCATGAGGCGTGACGCGTGAGGCGTGAGGCATGAGGCATGAGGCGTGAGGCGTGAGGCGTGAGGAGTGAGGAGGAGAAGCGGCTATAAGTCTGAAGATAGAGAAGAGGAGAGAAAGTGAAGAAAAGTGAGAAGTGGAAAAGAAAGTGAAACGTATCACACCCGGACTTTACGTAAGATCATAAGGAATCAGTGAACTTTAAGGTTACATTGGTCACATAATGATACATAATAAGTGCACAAAAATAGGGGTAATAGGATAATATTTTATTGCTTCATTTGAATTATTTTGCGGGTTTACATTTATTTTTATTTTATTTTGTATTGTGTGTATTGTGCGTGTTGTGTGAAATAGAGTAATAAATCTGGATATTAAAAGTTTCTTTTCCTTAAAACCCAATATTAAATCTGAACAACAAAGAGGTGATCCGCAAAAGGTTGTACTGGTGGCGAGCCCAGGCCAGTAACCAAGATCTCTTTTTCAGCCTTTACATATATATATGTACTATCTATATATATCTATGTCTATATCTATATTTATTTATCTATCTATATGTCTATATCTATATTTATCTATCTATCTATCTATCTATCTATAATATGTATATAGATATAGATATGCATATATATATATATATATATATATATATATATATATATATATATATATATATATATATATATATATATGTATATATATATATATATATATATATATATATATATATATATAATATGTATATAGATATAGATATGTTTATATATGCATATATATATCTATCTTTATCTATATCTATTTCTCTCTCTCTCTCTCTCTCTCTCTCTCTCTCTCTCTCTCTCTCTCTCTCTCTCTCTCTCTCTCTCTCTCTATATATATATATATATATATATATATATATATATATATATATATATATATATATATATATATATATATTCATTCATGTCTATATACAAACATATATATATACACATATATTCCAAGTGAGAACTGAGGATGGAGGAGTCAGGCAGAAACCGCAGGTCAGCTCCTTTGCATAACAGAGAAAGGCAGCTTAAAGAACAAGACCGGGGAAGGAATAGTCTAAGTGCTACTGAGGAGAATAGTAACCTTTCAACAGAAAAGGATCACATCAAGGATCGATGGAAGAAATACACTGGTGTTATATGATAGTGAAGGAAAGCTCTTGACCGTGCATTTTGAAATAGAGAGCAAAATGAGTAAATGATGATTGTGAAGGTAAAAAGTTATTAGACAGCAATACATGATTTAAAACTCCTTCACCCCATTTGGCATCTAGTTTTGCCATGGATACCATTGCCCAGATAATCGATGGCACCATAT
>NC_091588.1:10534799-10542299 GCF_042767895.1 Penaeus vannamei
AATTCATGACGTCACCAGCACCATAAATATCGCCAAAAACGGCGCGAAATATACTTGTCTGGGCCAGATACCTTATGTGTTATTACCCCCATGTTTTATTTATTTATTTATCTATTTATTTTTAATGGACGTGATTTTTTACGGGTCTTTAATATTAGTTTCTGAGCATCGTGTAAATTTGATTTGTTTCGACAACTAATAAAGAACTTATCAATTATAACTTTTTGTTCAATTTTCATATGCAGACTCGTAGGGAATGTGGGTTTTAAACTGTGTTTTACGTATTTATTTCACCAAGCATAAACGTGTTCTTAAGATGCATTTACGAATTATCATTTTGCCTTCCATAATCACCATAAAGAAATAATAAGAGAAAAAAATTATGCTCGGTTATTATTATTTTTTTAATGCCTAGATGCTTCTCGCTACCGCTATAAGACAACTATTAATAGACACAGACCAAAGTACAATCTCACAATAATAATATTTCATTATCATATTAATTACTTATTTCATTGTCATTGTCAGTGTTAATATTAGCATCCTTACCATCATTTTTACGCTGATATTGCTATTGTTACTCCCTTTCCCTGCAATAAAAGATATATATGCAGAGATACTACGAACGGAGAGCTTTCAGTGAGAATACATTACTTTTTGCTATTACAGAATACATGCACATTTTCCGGCACGTGTTAAATATTGACGGGAGTTTGTAATGTACGAGCGGAAACTGGCATGAATAACAATACGTGGTGAATAATTCCTCTGAATATACAGACATGCAGTGTATTTGAAGTAATAAAAAATAAAGAAATAAAATGATGCGAATAACAAAATACATTGGTAACAACAGTCATCTTTAGAATAATACCACCAGCAACTTTAACAAAATAAAAAAATAATAATTTGCTGGGTAAAAATGCGGTTTACCGTCCAACATTGCATCACATTTCAGGATAACAGAAGGATGAAAAAAACGCTTATTAAAGAGGTAATAATGCTGAATGTGATTGTAGATTGTGATATACACAAGGCTGGGCTGGGAGGGGAAGGGGGCGGGGCAAAAAAAGCCATTATGACACGCAGAGTTTAGATTTTGACAGGCCATATGACACTGGAATGTACTGATAGATATGCTGTGGAACGATACTCGCTCTACATGGTGGTTCAGAGCTTTTCACAAGGCAAGGTTTAAAAATGTGTGGAGAAAAGAGTGGCCCAATAAAAATGAATATATCAAACGGAAAACCCCTTAAAATTTGTTCTTTGTAATCATGCCGTTAAGAAATATTTAAAATCTGACTGGAAAGAGTTCAAATAAGCCGAGTAGCTTATGTTTTATTATCTTGCAGAATTGTAGATCATTATTCAGTAGAGTAAGAAAACTGTCTTAAAAGAAGACGAGGCTCAGTGCACGGGATCACCCCTGCCTTGAACCTCAGCCCTCGCCTCAACTAATTTTGCATATTCTTTTCTTCTCCCCTCTCCGTTTCCTTCTATTCTTCATCCCTTCCTTTGTCCCCTTCCTAAGGTGTGGGAGCCGGGCTGAAAGGATGAAGGGCTGGCTTTGTGTGTCATGATCAGCTTCCGGGAGCTTTGGCCACGGCATTCCCTTGGTTAATCGCCTCGCCCGTACCCCTCATGAGGACCCTAAGGGATGGGTCGTTTCTTTTCTCGCCTATTTCAGGCTTCCCGTGGCCAGTCTTGAGGATTTTTTTACTATTGTTAAGATTCAGGCTTGCCCCTTCACCTAAATTTGGTTTCACTGGTTGCCTCTCCTTTGATCGCGGCGCTGAGCGTTGATACTAATACTCCCTCCTCGATGCTTACTCTGTCCATTAAGACCCATCCACCCAGGTCATTAGCCAACCATCGGAATGCACTCTCTCCTCGTTCCCAGCATTCTCCACTCTGTTTCCTACTGCACAATCTTCTTCAATGTCTATCCCCTCCCCTTCATTACTATTCATCCTGATTCTCCACCCCACACTACAACCTCACACCACACCATCCCACTTCCTCCCATCCTCGGCCTTTTTCTGTTTCCACCTCTGCAAACCTTTTGGCTACTCTTTGGCCAAACCGAGTGGGATCAGTTCATTGCGATTTTTCCTACAGTTCCTTACTCTGATAACACCCTTCTCTTCCAGATCAACAAGTACGCATTTCTTTTCGCGGTCGTTCCGATCATTCACGCCTTGTCAGTTCCATCTGAGTCCCAAGTTCTTGTCCTTTCTCTCCTGACTGATCTCCATGGCAAACCCCTTTCTGCCGAACCTCACTCCTCTCTTAATCCCTGTGACAGAACTGTTTCCGTCTCCCCAATGGCATGACCGTTCAGATTACCTTGCTCAGTCACGTTCGTGTGCCAATTGTGGTGGTTCCCACAATGTATTCTAGGAGTTGCCAAGCTTATAAGCTCGAATCTGAGGTAGCAGTTCTCAGACAGGAAGCGCGCCGACGAGTTTTTTTCTCACTACTCCCAGTATCTCAATCCTCTACCCCGATCCATTCTACCTCTACAATTTTAATGAAATTGTTGGAACTCATGATCAATGTATATTCATATACTATTAATGGCCGTATCAAATCTAAATAAAATAAACACTACGTATATGCCAGGTATGAGCCTTTGTTAGCTACCAAGATGGCAGTTCAGATGAAAATTTGCCTTTGAGAGGTTACGAATTTAACTCGCCTGTCTTAAACATTCAACCAGAGAAGTTTGGCCTTTGTGAAAAAAAAACTGTTTCTGTATTTTGGCGAATACTCGTCATAGCAATCGGGGAATATTAATTGCACGATATTAAGAACAGAAAAAAATATATATTAATTATTCCATCACCCTGTTATGTGACGCCATGCTTCATCTTTTCTTGCTTCTTTCTTCCTCCCCTTGTTCTTTTGTTTTTGTATGCAAATAAAAGAAAAAAAAATAAAGATAACAATGGTACCAGTAAGCAATGTGAAAAAAATAACAATAGAAAAAAAAACTTGAATATTGATTATGATATTTATTCTCCTTGCTAAACACAAAACGTACGTGTCATTTCGGATGTAGTTTAGATTTTACAGTACATGTTATTCGAATAATGCGGGTGAAATACTCTTTTATGAATTTATACCGTATTTGTTGTTCGGTTCAGCCAGAATGATTATATCAGCTGCAATGGGAATCGAGTAAATTAGGAGTATAAGTCTTTTTACGTATAATCACACAATGTACTTTCATATAAAATACCATTTCGGAATACTGTTACATAATCATTTAGGATTTGCAGATTTCACACGTAAATAGAAAAAAATACATTGCATGACTATAAAGCTGTGTTATTCATTTCCCCGCTGTGTTGTGCTGTAGTCATTTGATGAGATTTTATATATATATATTCTTTTTTGTTTGCATTAGAGGGATAAAAGACATTTGTATCGTTTTACTTCACTATTATGTTATATAACATAAGTCTGCATGACAATCTAATTAAATTGGTATCGACTGTTTCCCGACCAATGGACAGGGAGGAGTTGCAAACGAAATAAGAAAATAATAAAATCTCCGAAATCCTGCAAATTTACGATGCAATACTAATTATGAACCCAATCGTTCAATAAAGAATCTCCAACTTGATTAATCGTCTCCAGATCTGCAAGAAAAAGCGCCACTGGAAAATGACAAAGTAAATGACTAGGAAAGTATTCGCGGCTTGATAAGCTCCCTGCAACTGAACACTTAAGCGGATTATTTGTCAACGTAAGCCATGCTGGAATGGGTAATGTGCTGCTGCGAAGGGAAATGCGTTATTAACAACCGCTAAAACAGGCGTGTTGTTTAAAGCAACAGGGGAAACGGGAAACGGACTTATTCATGCGAAGGAAGCTTTGGAATATATCGAGAGGAATATGCATCAGCTGGAGGATGTTTCTGCCGCTGTTCGGTTTTATTTGCATCCCTTACCCTGGGCTCCGTTTCGTCTATTCTATTCATATTATGATTACCTAGAAAGAGCCCAGTTGGGAGCCCATGGTCATGCCATGTATATGCATGTACAGACGATCGTTAAATAAGAGAACATTCATATCACTCATGTCTTTTCTATAACACAGTTTTTAGTATTTAGTCCTCTCTTCCCGCAAAGACCTCTTTATTTTAGTATCTCTCTCTCTCTCTCTCTCTCTCTCTCTCTCTCTCTCTCTCTCTCTCTCTCTCTCTCTCTCTCTCTGTCTCTGACTCTCTCTCTGTCTGTCTGTCTGTCTGTCTCTCTCTCTCTCTCTGTCTCTCTCTGTCTGTCTGTCTGTCTGTCTGTCTGTCTCTCTCTCTCTCTCTCTCTCTCTCTCTCTCTCTCTCTCTCTCTCTCTCTCTCTCTCTCTCTCTCTCTCTCTCTCTCTCTACATATATATATATATATATATATATATATATATATATATATATATATATATATATATATATATATATATATATATATATATATATATATATATATATATATAAACAGCGTTAACAGCGCACATATACTGTTCACACACTAGATGTCTCCCACCATACTCGCCCCACTTTGGTCAGTTTAGCACATTTTTTCACGTATTTTTTGCTTGTTTACATATTTTGTGTTTGCATGTGTTGTATGTATCTTTTCTATATTATATGTTTTGCTTAAGTTTACAATATAGCTGTTACGGATCATTGTAAACCAGAACCACGTAGTTTGTAAATGGATTGTCTAATTTCCATATCGTCTGGTTTCTTGTTTCAACATTAATGAAGGTTTACGACACCTTTCAAACGTTGATAAAGCCGTACTAATCTACATCTTCGTGACTATTAATGTGTGTTTTCCTCTCTCGCAGACACACACAAATACACACACACACACGCGCGCGCACACACACACACAAATACAAACATACACACGCACACACACACACACACACACACACACACACACACACACACACACACACACACACACACACACACACACACACACACACACACACACGTACGTACACACACAAATACACACACACACACATCTGTATATAACAAATAAATATGCGAGTGGGAGAGAGTGAGAATAAAATATATATCGTGTCCTTGATGATGATCGATGAATTGAATATCAGATTCAAAAGTTGAAAAATAAAGTGCAGTCTCACAATAAAATTCTCTCTCTACTCGAAGTGCACGTAAATATATTGAAGAAAATCTATAAAGAACGTAGCGTCAGCCAAGTAATAATTCACAATGAACAGTTGATCAGAAAACACAATGATACTAAACATTTGTCAAAGTGATTATTGGTTTGTATAATGCAAATATTGCTTTCAAACTTTACGTAAATACGCTGCGAGCATTCTCAATGGTTATCCGAATGCAGAAAATTGTACACTGAAACCCCTCATTTCAAAGTTTAACGTACAAACATAATGCCAGAGCAAAAATGTTTTGCAAATATGTAAAGCAAGAAAACGGAAAGCAAACAGTTAAAACGAGAGAGACAACATTTAATATCTACAGATTCAAGAGCCGGGAGTTCTTCCTGCTCAGCATTTAGTGAATGTTTGTATCATTTTGTTTGTTTGATCATTTTTCTAAGGAGGGAATGCTTTTGGTGGGGTCGGTTGGTTTGTCCTTTCGCCCGTGTGTTAGCAGGATTTAGCTCAAAGTTGCAAACGGATTGTGATGTAATTGTATTGATTCGATTCGATTCTGATGGTGATCCGGGTTCGTTTAAGGGACAGGGAAATTATAGTATTTCTCACGAAATTGGGTCTACTAGTAATAGGAGAGGGAGGCCTATATTCCATTATTTTCCCCTTCTCCTTCCTTCTCTCTCTCTCATCTTTTTATATACTCTTAGCATGTGTGCGTGCGTGTGCGTGTGTGTGTGTGTGTGTGTGTGTGTGTGTGTGTGTGTGTGTGTGTGTGTGTGTGTGTGTGTGTGTGTGTGTGTGTGTGTGTGTGTGTATGGGTGTGTGTGTGCGAGGCTGCGCGTATATATGTATATATGTATATGTATGTGAAATCAAAGGAAATAAAAAAAAATCAATAGATCCTTGTAACTTCTTCATCCTCTTAGCAAGACCGCGCGTCAAATTAAGACTGATGAATTAGCTAACTGGCACCTCCTCCTTCCTTCTCCAGACAGTGGCGTCTTTGAGAAAATCCTGCTCTAGGTTTATTAATTATGTCCTCCTTTTATATATTGAAGAGAGGAAGAGGACGGAGAGAGGAAGAGTGTCAGGTGGGAAGATTAAGGACAGGGATTGTGATAAAGAAGGTAAGAATAACAAGAGTAATATGCTAATATTGAAGGGGTATCTAATAAAACTGTCGCTTGCAATCATGAGTCATATTATTATTATTACTGTTCTTATTGTTTTTGTCATTATTATTATTATTATTATCGTTATTATTGTTATTATTATTATTACTATTATCATCCTTATAACTTGTAGTAGTAGTTATTTTCCGTGTTGTTATTGTTATTAGGTAGTATTGTTATCATTATTATTATCATCCTCATCATTATCATTATTATTTTTATTGTTATTATTTTTATGAATATTACTACTATGATTATTGTTGTTGTTGTTGCTGTTTCTGTCAATAATACTTTTTTTATAGCTTGGCTCTAAAAATGTATATATATATATATATATATATATATATATATATATATATATATATATATATATATATATATATATATATATATATATATATATATATATATATATATATATATATATATATATATATATATATATATATAATACATTGTTATGAAATGTCTGCGTTTCTTTTAATTTGCAAGTAATTCATACACGTTTGAATTTTTATAACTTTGCTCGTGTATATATATATGTATATATATGTATATATATATATATATATATATATATATATATATATATATATATATATATATATATATATATATATATATACGAGCAAAGTTATAAAAAATCAACAGATATGAATTACTTGCAAAATAAAAGAAACGCAGACATTTCATAACAATGCATTTTGCATAAAATTAAGTCCGTAGCACATGTTATGAGCTAAATTCTAGTTTATTCTAGTTGATTCTAGTCGATTGTAATATTTGCGGGCCAACCAGGAGTTTGTAAGTAGACAAAAATGTGGCAACTTCACATGAGTAATTGATATAGTAAACGAATTGAAAGGAAATTATTTCAAAAGAAAATGTTTTACAAATAGTTTATTATCAGAATAAACTTAAACCATAAGATTAAAAATATAACGGTGATAATAATAATAAAATAAGTAGAATTAGATTAAAATACTTTAAAAAAAATACATGAAGTAACAACTGGGCAAGATAACTCTTAATTGGCATTACTAGACATAACAGGTCATTCTAACATACTGACAAGGTGGTCTTTCAAACTGGTATACTTTAAACTGGAAAATTTAATAGGTCTGTTTTATATAAAGACAATACAAAAATTGTGAGGCGCGAACAGATAATG
>NC_091588.1:10554799-10557299 GCF_042767895.1 Penaeus vannamei
AGGGTGGAAACTGACTCTGAAGAAGAGGCAGAACACACCCCAAGTCGACTAACGCGGTTTAAGGTACCAAAAAAACCTGAAGAATTCGACAATGCATACCAGCTGGTAAGGGCATTGGAGAAGGAAAGAAATGTAAGATTATCAATCCGAATCTCCAGAGATGAGGGCATGATCATTGCCCCCAAAGACAAAGCCACCATGAACTTCCTACAGGAAATCAAGGTGCTAAAAGATGGGAGAAAGGTGTGTATCTCACCACTGACCTCCCAAGAGAAAAAGTCCTAGATGGTGCTACTTGGCTTTCCACTAGGGTTCGACGTGGAGGTGATCACGTCTCTCCCACAAGTGGTGGAGGCTTCCCGCATGACCAAAGGGAAGTCTCCAACCAGGCAAGTCCTGGTTATCCTAAAGGGAGCCCCAATCACCACCCTTGATCTGGGTAACTGGGGCTCATACAAGCTCAGGACATATGTGCCAGAGCCCTTGAGGTGTTTCACGTGCCAGAAATTTGGGCATCACCAGGCCAACTGCAAGGCCAAAGCCAAATGTGGTGTATGCAGCGAGGCAAACGAAACAGAAGTGTGTATAAAGGCACACAAAGATGGCCAGGACACAATAGCCAAGTGTCCAAACTGTGCCAAAAAACATCATGCCTGGAGCCTGGCTTGCTCTGTCAGGAAACAGGCAGTGATTAAAAAGCAGGAGCTAGCCAAAAAACGTCCTGACTTCTCCCTGCGCCCCCAGGCACCTATGTCTGGGGCCAAAACAAAAAACAAAATCAGAAAGAAAAGACTTCCCGACCTACTAAGAGGAAGGAGTCGCCCCCACAGAGAAAATTGGATACCTCTAACAGAGAGGAATTCCCCAAGCTTGCTAGTGGCAAAACAACAAAAAAGAACCAAAGGGAAAAAGGTTCAAAGTCCACAACAATGGTCCCCCCAGTAGATGATAATCTTTTCTTTGACGAGAAAGATATGACTCTCCTGTTGAGTGCTGTAGTTTCTGCAGTAGCAACAGCCTTGGGGAGGACCAGTGAGGAGGCGGAGAAAGCAGTGCAGGTCGCCATGACGGCTATGCCCCAAACTGTGGCAGCTCTGAAGGAAAGGAAGCTAGAAGCCTCCAAACCGATAACGAGCAGCGCTCCCCTCCCTAAATCCTTGGATGGCAGGCTAGCTTCAAGAGAAAAATTATATGAAACCCCAGCTAGTCTGCCAGGACAGGCTGAAACTGTGCAGCAGGCCGAGTCTGTACACCCGAGGTGGCACTTCCAACCTAGGCCCTATACCCCTCGGTAGAGCTTTAACCGGAGTGTCTGACTTAGAGGAAGTTGTACAATCCTCAATCAACGAGGATCTGTATTTATCTGATGCCACCAGCACTGGGGCATCTGAAGCTGAAGCAAGTGACACTGAGTAACCATCATGGCACACAATCTAAGCATACTGCACTGGAATATCTGTAGCTATAAAAGCAAGAACTCCTTTCTCCAATTGTGCGAGCAAGGAGCATTGACGTCGTCATGCTCCAGGAGACACTAACAATGGGATCCGTGTGCTTCTCAGGATATCATGCCTTCACCACTCCAAACCTGGATAGTGCTAGAGGCCTGATGACCCTGGTAAAAGAAGCTATCCCTTGCTCCCTAATAGCCAACCCGCCGCTTGCTGTTGAGATTCAGCTACCTGGGGGCTCTATAAAAATATACAATATTTATAGCAAACCACTGTGTGAGAGCTTAGATCTAAACCAGGTCTGT
This sequence comes from Penaeus vannamei, assembly GCF_042767895.1. NCBI lineage: Eukaryota > Metazoa > Arthropoda > Malacostraca > Decapoda > Penaeidae > Penaeus > Penaeus vannamei. The sequence goes on from NC_091588.1 coordinate 10,556,556, forward strand.
GCTACGGCAGCACAAGACCGTGTGATCATAGGGGGAGACTTCAATGCACACATGGCCATGCTGGATCCCCGCAAAAGGCCGAACGCGGCAGGCATTCACATAACAGAAGTGCTTGAGACATTCCCTGAGATCGCTCTTCTCAACACCAAAGAACCAACGCATGTGAAGGGAGGGGTCCTAGACCTCACCTTTGCCACTGCAACAATGGTGGAGAGAATTCGGTGGTGTGTCGATGATACGGTTACTAGTGATCACTACGGCATAGTCACCACACTAATGGATGCAGGTCCAGCCCAAAGACCACATCACATTCCTAAATGGAAAACTGACAAGGCCAACTGGTTTGCCTTCCAGGAAGGCTTGGCTCGATGTCTAAAAGACAATGAACCCAATAACAATAATGAAAACGTGGATGTGCTAGAGGCAAGGTTAATCCAGGCCATAAACCAGGCAGCCTCACAAACCATTCCCAAAACTCGCCCATGGTTCAGAACTCACAAAGACGCCTGGTACTATAATGACGAGATCAAAGAGGTCAACCACAGGATTAATATGTGTAGAAAAAACTTCCGACGGCAAAGATCTCCCGACAATCTGGCCCTGTTGAGGGAAGCTGTCGTGGATGCCAAGGAAACTGCCAACAGAGTAAGGCAGGAAAAATGGCTGGAATGGTGCCAATCTTTTGGGCACCAGACCAGCCTTACAGAGTTGTGGAAACGGGTCAGGCAAGCGACAAGCCGCCAA
>NC_091588.1:10569799-10572299 GCF_042767895.1 Penaeus vannamei
GTGTGTGTGTGCGTGTGTGTGTGTGCGTGTAGTTGTATGTGTGTGTCCACTACACAGTCATTTTCAAGTGATTACCAAGCTTAACCATATAGGAGTAAATTGTCGGCTAATTCTTCCGAGGCCCCGTGAAGATGCCGAGCATGTCTCTCCCTTCCATCTACCGCCACAGCCTAATTCCAGACACCAAAGCCTAAGACTCTTTGTTCATTCCGCCCTCTTCTTCTCGGGGTTCACAAGGCACGTTAACGGTTCCCGCGAGTTACATTAATCACCCTAACGAGAACTTGTATCTTGGGAAATACTGATTTGTTACGTTACAAATCTTAAGAATCTAGTCTCTAATGCCTCGAGCCTTCCAAGGAGGTGAACTCTTCGCATAGGCTGAGAATCGCTGGAATGAGGGTGGAGTCGCTATGTCGAGGCTCCTGGTCAAGGGACTGCGCTAGTAGGAAGGGAATTCATATGAAGTACGGGTTGGTTAAATCAAAAATGAAAAGGCAATCATTCTTATTTGAAACGCTTATGAAATCATGTGCATATAAAAATGCCTTTTTGTAGCATCTCCGAAACCCCAAACAGTTTGATACACTTTGATACATGTTTGCCCTCTACGCGCATATTATTGGAACCTGGTGAGACATTTTTTAATTTTGAATCAACGTGTTTACCCCTTCCTTGAACCAGTTTGATTCACTCTGGCCAGCCAATCAGAGCGTGATACTTTCCAGATATATTTCACACAGGCTCAGATAGGAATTACATTTTCATTAATCACGAATATTTTGTGCCTTTTTAGCAGTACATCAAATACAGGATCACTCGCTATGGGTAAACTCTGAAGTCCGTTACGACGGTTCGAACGACATGGTAAGCATTTTCAACCTCCGAATCATATGACGTGTTATTGACTTCGGTTGCATGAATGTCTTCAAAACCACTCTGTACCGCTACAATACTACCTTACAGGCTCAAGAATATGAAAATAGACTGTTTATCTTTATTCGTTGATATAATCTAATCAAAAAGTGTGTATAAACCATCATATCTCCAGAGTTAAAAACTTCTTCCATATTATTTGAATCTTCTACATCACTTTGCCTCGAGTTAAATACCACACCTACATATTAGGGACTTTCTGTTGATTTTTCTTTTGTGAAATCAAGAAAAATAACCTTTAAATTTTTCATATATACGTATATATACATATACATACATATATATATATATATATATATATATATATATATATATATATATATATATATATATATATATATATGTATATATATATATGTATGTATGTATGTATATGTATACATACGTATATATATATATATATATATATATATATATATATATATATATATATATATATATATATATATATGTATATATATATATTTTATATATATATACATACATATATATAGATTTATATATGTATATATATATGTATATATATATATATATATATATATATATATATATATATATATATATATGTATACATATATATATATATATATATATATATATATATATATATGTATACATATATATATATATATATATATATATATATATATATATATATATATATATATTTAATATATGTACATACATATATATAAACTTATATATATATATATATATATATATATATATATATATATATATATATATATATATATATATATATATATTGTGTGTGTGTATAAATATGTGTATATATATGTAAATATATATATGTATACACACACACACACACACACACACACACACACACACACACACACACACACACACACACACACACACACACACACACACACACACACACACACATATATATATATATATATATATATATATATATATATATATATATATATATATATACTGTACATATAGTCATATGTGTATACAACACATATGATCATTTATACAGAATAATTATCTCTATGTATGTGTGTGTGATTCTGAATACATACAGTCACACAAAACACCTATCAACGTAGATAAATGTTCCCACCCTTTCAAACTCTATCAAAAGTGAAAAAGCTTTTGAAAAAATCAACTGTATAAATTTAGTCTGACAGTAACAGTGAAAGATAAGGAAAACTCGAAAAAGACGTTGTTTTTCGTGTCAAAACGAAATGTTCATTTTCCCTAAAACTATTAATTTTTTTTTTTTTTGTACTCTACCATTTCTATTATTCCTCTATGCAGTTTACACGCCAGTAGGAAATAATATAAACTATTTTTTTTCAAATCTGTTTCATTTCATATATGAGCTACATTTTGCAAGAGAACACAATGAATTAATTTCAATATACTGCGCTCAGTGTAACTCTGGGATATTCCGATTCACCAAATATCTTTTTCTTATTCAAATGATCTGACTCTTGATATTCACTATTATATACAGTATATGTAGCTCTTGTTTCCCGGAAGTTGCTGGATGCACAATGATAAATGTTAGATAAGTGTGATTGCAATT
>NC_091588.1:10592299-10594799 GCF_042767895.1 Penaeus vannamei
GATCTGGGTAACTGGGGCTCATACAAGCTCAGGACATATGTGCCAGAGCCCTTGAGGTGTTTCACGTGCCAAAAATTCGGGCATCACCAGGCCAACTGCAAGGCCAAAGCCAAATGTGGTGTTTGCAGCGAGGCACATGAAACGGAAGTGTGTATTAAGGCACACAAAGATGGCCAGAAGGACACAACAGCCAAGTGTCCAAACTGTGCCAAAAAACATCATGCCTGGAGTCTGGCTTGCTCTGTCAGGAAACAGGCAGTGATTAAAAAGCAGGAGTTAGCCAAAAAACGTCCCGACTTTGTCCCTGCGCCCCCAGGTACCCACGTCTGGGGTCAAAACAAAAAACAAAATAAAAAGGAGAAGACTCCCCGACCTCCTAAGAGGAAGGAGTCGCCCACACAGAGAAAATTGGATACCTCTAACAGAGAGGAATTCCCCGAGCTTGCTAGTGGCAAAACCACAAAAAAGAACCAAAGGGAAAAAGGTTCAAAGCCCACAGCAATGGTCCCCCCAGTAGATGATAATCTTTTCTTTGACGAGAAAGATATGACTCTCCTGTTGAGTGCTGTAGTTTCTGCAGTAGCAACAGCCTTGGGGAGGACCAGTGAGGAGGCGGAGAAAGCAGTGCAGGTCGCCATGACAGCTATGACCCAAACTGTGGCAGCTCTGAAGGGAAGGAAGCTAGAAGCCTCCAAACCGATAACGAGCAGCGCTCCCCTCCCCAAATCCTCGGATGACAGGCTAGCTTCAAAAGAAACATCACACAAAACCCCAGCTAGTCTGTCAGGACAGACTGAAACTGTGCAGCAGGCCGAGTCTGTACAGCCAAAGTCTCGTCCTCCGAACCAAGGTGACACTTCCAACCTAGGCCCTACATCCCCTGGTAAGGCCTTAACCGGAGTGTCTGACTTAGAGGAAGTTGTACAATCCTCAATCAATGAGGATCTGTATTTATCTGATGCCACCAGCACTGGGGCATCAGAAGATGAAGCAAGTGACACTGAGTAACCATCATGGCACACAATCTAAGCATACTGCAGTGGAATATCTGTAGCTATAAAAGCAAGAACTCATTTCTCCAGTCCATTGTGCGAGCAAGGAGCATTGACGTCGTCATGCTCCAGGAGACATTAACAATGGGATCCGTGTGCTTCTCAGGATATCATGCCTTCACCACTCCAAACCTGGATGGTGCTAGAGGCCTGATGACCCTGGTAAAAGAAGCTATCCCTTGCTCCTTAATAGCCAATCCGCCGCACTGTGGAGATGGTGTTGAATCTCTTGCTGTTGAGATTCAGCTACCTGGGGGCTCTATAAAAATATACAATATTTATAGCAAACCACTGTGTGAGAGCTTAGATCTAAACCAGGTCTGTGCTACTGCAGCACAAGACCGAGTGATCATAGGGGGAGACTTCAATGCACACATGGCCATGCTGAATCCCCGCAAAAGGCCGAACGCGGCAGGCATTCACATAGCAGAAGTGCTTGAGACATTCCCTGAGATCGCTCTTCTCAACACCAAAGAACCAACGCATGTGAAGGGAGGGGTCCTAGACCTCACCTTTGCCACTGCAACAATGGTGGAGAGAATTCGATGGTGTGTTGATGATACAGTTACTAGTGATCACTACGGCATAGTCACCACACTAATGGATGCAGGTCCAGCCCAAAGACCACATCACATTCCTAAATGGAAAACTGACAAGGCCAACTGGTTTGCCTTCCAGGAAGGCTTGGCTCGATGTCTGAAAGACAATGTACCCAATAACGATAATGAAGATGTGGATGTGCTAGAGACAAGGCTAATCCAGGCCATAAACCAGGCAGCCTCACAAACCATTCCCAAAACTCGTCCATGGTCCAGAACTCACAAAGACGCCTGGTACTATAATGACGAGATCAAAGAGGTCAACCACAGGGTTAATATGTGTAGAAAAAACTTCCGACGGCAAAGATCTCCCGACAACCTGGCCCTGCTGAGGGAAGCTGTTGTGGATGCCAAGGAAACTGCCAACAGAGTAAGGCAGGAAAAATGGCTGGAATGGTGCCAGTCTTTTGGGTACCAAACCAGCCTTACAGAGCTGTGGAAACGGGTCAGGCAAGCGACAAGCCGCCAAGCCCCGAAATGCACTCATCATGACCCACAATCAGAGGCTAACAGATTGGTGCTTGAGTTCTCTGCCAGAACCAGCACCAACAATCTGCCTCCAATGATGAGAGAAAAACAACAAAACTTAAATCCAGAAAGACTTGCTCTCATAAGAGACAAGGCACTCGAAGCTGATGAAGCAGATGCCTTGTTCTCTCTTAGGGAACTAAGAAAATCATACAAATCCAGTTCTGGATCAGCACCGGGATCTGATGGGATCTCTCACCCCATCATTTCTCATCTAGGCCTAGCAGGAGAACTTGCATTCTTGCAGGTTATCAACAAATCCTGGCAAACAGCCACAGTGCCCCAGAACTGGAAACAAGCCACAATAGTTCCCATCCCAAA
>NC_091588.1:10656306-10658806 GCF_042767895.1 Penaeus vannamei
AAAACTAAATTCCAAAAATCGAGAGATAAGAAAAATAAATTATGGATTCATGGATGAAAGATAAATAAGAACGTAAGTGGATGAACTGAGAGAAGAATGATTAAATAATATGATGAATGAACACATGATAGATAAATAAGCATATAATAAATCAATAAGCATATAATAGGTATACAAGGTTGTGATAAATAGATAAACATAGAAGGAATATTTAAACACCTAAATGGATACATAAATAGATAAGTCAATGAATATATAAACAGACAAGGACAGAAGTATTTAAGAGATGGCTAAAAAGAAAGAAAGAAAAAAAAAAGATATAGAGGCTAAGACATAGATTTTAAAAATAATAAAAGGTTAAAATAGTCAAAAGAAAATGAGTTTTCGAGGCTAAGACGGCAAAAAAAAAAAAAAAAAAAAAAATGAAAAGGCTTAAAGCAGACTTAAGGAAGGGAGTGAATGACGATCAAACATGACAAAAAAAAAAAAAAAAAAGGAAGAAGAAAAAAGGCTTAAGTAGGCTAAAGAAAGGGAGTTAATGAGGCTAAGTCGTGAAAAAATATGAAAAGGCTAAAGCTGGCTAAAGAAAATGAATTAATGAAGCTAAGACATGGCTCAAAAAATAGAAAATGCTTAAAGAAATTAAAGAGTTCAAGAGTGTAAGAAATGGCCAAAACAGAACAGCAAAGGCTTAAAAAGATGGTGAAAATTAATTGATTAAAGAGGCTTAGACATGGATAAAGAAAGAATCGGTAGAGGAGTTAAAGAAACTAAAATGTTATATAGTCAAAACACCACGGAAATAATTAACGATACAAAAAAGAAAAAAGAAAGAAAGAAAAAGAATAGACGCATAGAAAAAAAATTGAAGAAAGAATTCAAAGGCTAAAAAAAAAAAAAAAAAAGGTTTAAAAAGGAATAAATGCTAAAGAAAGTAAATAAATAAAGAAAGAAAAAATCGAGAAGGAAAAATCAAACCAGTAAGGGTAAAAAAAAAACAAAAAAAAAACTATTAATTGTTCTTTCTTTCTTTCCCTATTTCCTCCCCCCCTCCCCCTTCCTCTTTATTTCTGCATATTTTATTAATTTACCTCTTTCACTTTTGGGAGAATTTTTGAAGTTGTCACATTTAGAAGGAACGCGCGGTAATGTCAAAACATAGAAATTACTTAAGCGATGAGTTTGGAGTATGTGTGTGTGTGTGTGTGTGTGTGTATATAAAGTAAAAGGTCTATGTATATGTGTATGCGTTTATGTATACGCGAGCGCCTGTGTATGTATAGGCATGCTTATATGTCTCTATGTATATATGCATGGATATATCCCTACGTATATTTGACAACAATATACAAATGATCCGCTCACCATCACCAATAGGAAACCAAAACAACGAAGAGGTCAAAAGTGCACCCAGACGTCTGCTTTGCACACGACCCTAATAATAACAGACACATCCAGCTCCTCGCCACCGGCCGCCAGTACGTGAGCGACCTCGGAAGGGTGTAGTCACGTTCGGCGTTATTCATAGCCTTGCAGAGGATATGATGCAACCTCATTCGCGTGGCATGCAAGCAACTATGCTTATTTACGGCGGCGAAGCTCGGAGATATGCAAAATATGTAGAGGAATAAATATGAAACATCGCTGGGGAGAGGAACTTCACTTGCGTTTAAGTCTTGCTCTATCAAGTTGATTTCAAAATGAAGTATCAGGGTCTGTTGCGTTTTTTTCCAAGTTTAATCTCATTTAATGGAGAATGTTTTTGGGAAGTTTATAGATAATTAAGATATAACGAAAATGTTTTAAAAAGGCTGTTGAGGAAGGTGACGATGAGGGTGAAGAAACGAAGAAGACAAAGAAAAAATGAGAAGTAGACGAGGCTAAAGAAGAAGATGAAAGAAAAGAAAAAGACGAGGAAGAAGCACAAAAAAAAGAAAAGGAAAAGAGAAAGAAGCAGGAAATGATGAAGAAGAAAAAGATGAAAAGGAAGAAGAAAAGGTAAATAAGTAGATAGAGAAAAAAGAAGTGAGAAAGGAAGAATCATGAAAAAGAAGGTGACGAAAAACAAGACGAATATTAATGATAATAACGATGATACTGATTACAATGATGATGATAATAATAAGAAAGGCAGATAATGAAGAAGAAGGAGAAGATAATGAAGAAGAAGATAAAGACGACGAAGAAGAATACAAAAAAAGAAGGAACAGAAGAAAAGAAGAAGAATAGGAAGAAGAACATAACAACAGCAAAAAAACAACAAGGAGGAGGAAGAGGAAGAGAAGGATAAAAAGGAGGGGTAAGGATAGGAAAGAATAATGATGATAAAAAATGGACGAAGAAAAGAGTAATGCAAAAAAGGGAGAAGATAAGTAAGAAGAAGATGGAAGAAGAAATGAAAAAAAGACGACGAAAACACAAGAAAAAAGGAATAAAGAAGAAGGATAAGGAAAATACGGATAATGATGAGGAGGGGGAGAATGAGAAGAAGAAAATGCAG
>NC_091588.1:10668806-10673202 GCF_042767895.1 Penaeus vannamei
CCAAACAATCACACTAATCTCGGGTAAGACTAACCCTCATCCTTGCTTCGCTCGACGGACAAGCAACGAGGCAAAAGAGATCTAGTGCACTGGATCGACTTCAGCTAAATGAGGCGGAGAGCTCAGTCGGGTAAACTTGCAACGGTGGCGGACAGTTACTTCATGGGGAACGATTATTACCCTGGTTTTGATGCACAGAGCCAGTTAACAGTCTGGGCCCATCTTATCGAAGTGGGTGAACTTAGTTAAGCTGCTTTCCCTTGCCTACGCTTCGGGTGAGCGGCCAACCAGTGGCGAAGCTTAACCAAACCCTGCCAAATGTGCAAACTGAAACGTGGGAATGTGGTCGGAAAAGAATGCATTCTGTGTGTAACTCAAAACAGGAGCTTTTGTTTGGATCGACTGCAAAAGGCATTTGGTTACATGTAAAGGAAATTGTGGGAAGAAACCAAAATACTGTTTGTCGTATCTATTGAGTTTCGTGTCGTAACGACCCAAACAGTCTAACTCACCTGGAGAGATAGTTACCTAGATCTTTGTACCGTACATGCGGTAACAGCAACAGCCGGCATCAAGCATAGCTCATTAAAAGGATCAGCCATGCAGGACACTCACCTGAGAGAGCTGCACATCTATTCTCCTTTCGCGGAGTTAGGAAGTGAACCAGCAATGTATTCTGAACACTTTTCAGCTTGTGTTTCCAGAAACCGAAACACAGGGCTCGAAAAAAAAACTTTCGCTTGGATTGGGATAAAAATAAAAATATATAAAGGTCTCTTGGACAATACAGTCCAATGATTTCATATATCTGTCAATACCATAAAGGCCTGGAAATATTCACACGCCTCGGTAGCGACATCAACAACAGTGTTAAATCAAACATGTAGGACTTGTCTCAACGTTATTGAATCTCTCGGGCAGAATATTTGGCTTCGCGGGTTGAGAAGAACAAACTTTCATATCTTTAGATCCCGATCTCCTCTCTCTTTCTCAGCTGAAATAGGATACATACCCATCAGTAATACGCTACTTCAATAAACAAAATCATGAGTATCAACACAACAACCTAACAAAACAAACCAAAGATCATTCTCTCCGCAGACTCATCACGCGAGAGTCTAGGGCCAACCGCGGCTATGGAGACACGTGCCCCACTTCCCAAATGCCAATCCTACTTGAAGGATAATCTGGGAAAGGTCAATCCACGGTCAATTCACCTCAGAGATGCTGATCAATCGGAGCAGGGTTGTTGATGCTGTGGGGAATTATTGGTCACTTCTAGTAAGCAATAACTTTGTCGTTTTCAGTAATGATGATAACATCGGTATTGTTGTTATTATCATTATTATTGTCATTATTATTATTGTTATTATTGTTGTTACAGTTATTATTGTAATCAGTATTGCTGTTGTTATTATTATCATTATTATCATTACTATTTATTTTTTATTATTATCATTATTATTGTTATTATTATTATCATTATCGCCGTTATTCATATTATTGTCTTTATCATTATCATTATTATTACCACTATCATCTTTATCTGTTTTAACACCATCACCGTTATAGTTATTATTATCATTATGATAATGATAATCATCATTATTATCATTATTCCCATTAATATCATTATTATTATTGTTGTTTTGTTGTTGTTGTTATTATTACCATTACCTTTATCATCATCATCATCATTGTTATTATTATCTTTATCATCATCGTCATCATCATTATTATTATTATCATTATCATTATTATCATCATCATTACTGTTATCATTGCTGTTATTATTATTATTATTACTGTTGTTGTTTTGTTGTTGTTGGTAGTGGTATTATTTCTATTCCTCTTCTTCTTTTTCTTCTTATAATTATTATCATTATCATTATCATTATTTGAATTATTACTTTTATTAATGCTATCATTATCATTATCATTGATATTTTGATCACCATTATTGTTACTATTATTTCTATATCGTAATTATCATTGTTATTGTTATTGTTATTATTATCATTATCATTATTACTGTTATCCTAATTATCATTACTATCATTATTCGTAGTAGTAGTAGTAGTAAAAGTAATAACGATATTGACCTACATCATCACCATCAGTATCGTTATCGTCTTGTTATTGTTATCATCCCATATCATCATCAAAAAATTATCGCTAGATTCGCTAAATTACGCTACTAAATGACACATGAAAGCCAAAAAAAAAAAAAAACAAATACATGCTTAATTATCTTGAGATTGATGCGAGCGTTTTCCATTTCTTTCGTATGAATTTCACTTCCAATGATAATGTACCCTGCATGCAGTATAACGACATTTAGGTGAACATGCGTCTTCTATGTGGCGCATACGCATTAAATTCATAGGTGGAAGTGCATGTACAGGCGCATATGCACACATATAAGAACACGTACACAAACTCAGAGAGATTAAGTGAGAGAGAGAGAGAGAGAGAGAGAGAGAGAGAGAATAACATAAAGAAGAGAGAGAAAGTGAGGGTGGAGACAAAGAGAGAGGGAAAGAGAGTGATTGAGAGAGAGGGGGGGAGAGAGAATAAGTGAAAGAGAGAGTGAAAGAGGAGATAAAGAGAGAGAAAAAGAGAAAGAGGGTGAATGCGAGAGAAAGATAAAGAGAAAGAGTGAATGAGAGAGAAAGAGAAAGAGAAATATAGAAAGTGAAAGAGAGGAAAACGAAAAAAGAAAACAGTAATAGAATCCCCCAAATGCAAGACAGCAGAACACAATGCACCCTAATAACATTGCAAAGAAACCCCAGCAGCCGGGAGCGGTCCGTGGTTTCTTGCTCATGCGACCTCACAAACACATCACATGTTGCCTCGACTTTTCAGCAGCTGTGGCCGCGCGACGCCCGTGCAGGAGGCGGTCGAGGCACAGCTGAATATCTTGAGGGAATTCTTGTGTCGCCTATTCAAGTTTGGTGGCGTGGGCGTTTCTGTCTGGGTCTGTGTACGTATAACGCCTCTCTCTCTCTATATATATATGTGTGTGTGTGTGTGTGTGTGTGTGTGTGTGTGTGTGTGTGTGTGTGTGTGTGTGTGTGTGTGTGTGTGTGTGCGCGTGCGTGCATGCGTGAATGTTTGCGTGTGTGTGTGTGCGTGCGTACGTTTCTACGCACACATTTATTTATAATATATATATATATATGTATATATATATATATATATATATATATATATATATATATATATATATATATATAGAGAGAGAGAGAGAGAGAGAGAGAGAGAGAGAGAGAGAGAGAGAGAGAGAAACACTATAACAAGCAACGCATGATCAGGTTCCATTTGTCTTGTTGAACCAAAAATTGAAATCGACTTTTTCCCAGGTTTTTTCTGACAGCTGTTAATGGAAGGGAATTCTTCGCTATCATAGATATAAGAGGGCCATTTTGTACTACTTCTGTTACAACAATAACAAGTAGACCATACAAATAAATATGGATCTAGCTATATCTGGTATTTCGAAGTGCACTTTTATTGGCTAGACGTGATGACGTCATTAACTCTGACCCTTTTTTAGATCCAGTCAGTCTGTGCGATATTTTATGGCAAGTGCTTCCTCAGTGCAATTTCCTTTAAAATGTGTCATTAATAATGGTGGTAGAAAGTGAAACTTAGAAAAAAGAAACAAATATATTCAGTATTTGTAATGAATAATGGCAAAGAGGCGGGGCTTAGCTCGGAAGTTGCCAACTATGATTTTCACCAAGACGGAGTGGAGCTACCTGGTTCAAACTACCTTACACTATATAGTGTATGTGTGGGTATTCTGCATTATTACTATTGTTGTTATCATTTCTTTTTTCATTCTTACAATGCTGTGTTTTATACAGTTTTTGTTAACAGGATACCAAAGGGAATAAAATTTATCTTTTGCATGCCCATAATTCCACATTGGACAGCAAAGCAAAACATAAAAGAGAAAAAACAAACATAAGAAATGAATAACGGGTAACCCAACAGAAAAAAAAACAGAAAAGGCGACGCAAGAAGCAAACACACACACAAGCACACAAGACCCGAGCCCTCGCGCAAACCTTTTCATTCCCTTTTCTCCAAAATTGGAAAGCCCCCCCCCCCAAAAAAAAAAAAAAAAAGTGATCCATCACCCGGCGCCCCAATCCAAACTGACATCCATTCATTGGCCGCCTTGTACCTCCGAACTGGTAACTGATACCCGCTTACACACGTCACGACATGTTGAGGTTGTCTGCGTGTTGTTCCTGCATTCGCCTCATCATAGGTTGGGGAGGAGGGGCGTAACGTTGATAAATGAGAGAGAGAGAGGATGGATGAGAGCGAGGGAAAGGAAACGGGTGGAAGGAAGGGGGGGGGGCGAAGGAAAGGGGTGAGGAAG
>NC_091588.1:10673702-10678702 GCF_042767895.1 Penaeus vannamei
AGGGGGGAAAAGAGAGAGAGAGAAGAAGAAGAAGAAGAAGAAGAAGAAGAAGAAGAAGAAAATATATATATATATATATATATATATATATATATATATATATATATATATATAGAGAGAGAGAGAGAGAGAGAGAGAGAGAGAGAGAGAGAGAGAGAGAGAGAGAGAGAGAGAGAGAGAGAGAGAGAGGGAGAGAGAGAGAAAGAAAGAAAGAGAGAGAGAGAGAGAGAGAGAGAGAGAGAGAGAGAGAGAGAGAGAGAGAGAGAGAGAAGGAAAGAGAGAGAGAGAAAAAGAAGAAAGGCAAGAGAGACAGAGAAAGGGAAAGAGAGAGAGAGAGAAAAGAAAGAGAAAGAAAGAGAGAGAGAAAGGGATAGAAAGAGAAAGAGAGAGAGAGAGAGAGAGAGAGAGAGAGAGAGAGAGAGAGAGAGAGAGAGAGAGAGAGAGAGAGAGAGAGAGAGAGAGAGAGAGAGAGAGAGAGAGAGAAAGAGAGAGAGAAATAGCCAGATAGTCAGATAGAAGACATAGTGATTGCGTGGGAGAGAAAGAAGGCGAAAATAAAAGAGAGAGAAAAAGATAGAGAATCGATCGACAAACCACTGGATAGATGAAGTCATAACAAAGAAATAACAAGTATATGGACAGACACATTCATTAAAATATACAAAGAAAGAAAAAAAGAAAAGAGAAACCCCGTATTTCGTTGACGGTCAGCATAATTCCCGCGTTTATTCAAATTGTTCGAATGCGATGATGAAACATTTTGACTGTGGCTTAATATGTCTGTAACTTATTTATTAACCATAGCAACAAACGCACTTCATTTGAATTTTTAAAGTTGAATCTATGACTTGTATTTCAGTTTACCATAAATCCTTACATCATGGTATACACAACAAATATTAATGACTAATTGCAATCAACGCCAAAGCCATGACTCGCGTTGAATTGTTAATAATAACGTTAATGACAATAATAATGATAATGAGGATAATGATGGTAATGATGATGAAGATTGTAATGTAATAGTGAAACTGATAATAATGGTAATGATTATGATGATAACAATGATGATAATGATACTGTTAAGGAGAGCAAAAATGTTAATGATAATGATGATAATGGTAATGATCATAATGAAAGTAACAAGAACAATGATAATGATGGTGATAGTAAAAATGACAATAATGATGATAATAGTGGTAATACTTATGTTAATGATGACAATAATAACAATAATAATAATTATGATGTCAATCATATTAGTATGAATGGTAACAATGATAATAAAAAGGTAATATTGATAAGGATGATAACAACAATAATGATAATGATAGTTATGATGACAATGATATGTATAATGATAAAGGTTGATAAAGATAATGATATTAGTGATAACGATAATATTCACAATAACGATGATAATGGCACAGCTGATGATAACAAGAACAACAACAAAAGCAACTGTAATAATAACAATAATATTCTCAATCCTTATAATAATGCTATTGATGATAACAGTGATAATGATGATAATGATAAAAAAGATAATGCAAAAGTAATGATGATAAAAATGATAATTATAATAATAATGACAATAACAATGAGGATAACAGTAATAGTGATAGTGATAAAAATATTGATAAAAACTATTGAAAATGCTCACAGTGATTGGGTTAATGATAGTAACAGTGATAATAATGATGATAGTAATAATGACACTAATACTAGTAGCAGACGTAGTAGTACTAGTACATCTAAGGATAATAGTAACAACAATAATTATGATAATAATGATAACTATAATAGTAATGATAATGAAAATGATAATGGTGATAATCTTAATGATGATGATAATAATAACAACAACAACAACAACAACATCAATGATAATAATAGCAATAATGATACAAATGATAAGGATAATAATAATAACAGCAATAACAATGATGATGATGATGATAATGATGACAATAATAGTAATAAGAATAACAGTGATAACAATAATAATGGTGATAATAAGAGTAATAAGAAAAATAGTGATAACAATAATAATAACAAAAACGATAATGGTAATGATTGTGATAACAATGATAATGATGGTAATGGAAATGATAATAATAGTGATTGACATTATTATTGTAAAAGTGATGACAATAATAACGATAATTTTAATAACAACATTAATTTTCATATACCATCATCATTATTATTACAAAAGTAAGAAGAATTGAGTGTGGATTGGCAATGAAAGAGGATGATGAAGTGAGGCAAATCAAACAACACACGAACGCACAAACACACGGGGGTCAAAACTGGCACAGCTGAATGCAGTAAAGCGGCAATAATATCTGAGGTATTTTGACAAGTTAATTAAATTTCTAAGCGTCCTGTTTCATGGGAAAGAGGCCTTCATTTACTGAATTAATTTGACTTGAAAATCAGCGCATTTGCTCTCTCTCTCTGTCTGTCTGTCTCTCTCTCTCTCTCTCTTTCTTTCTCTCTCCCCCCTCTCTCTCTCTCGCTCTCGCTCTCTCTCTCTCTCTCTCTCTCTGTCTCTGTCTCTCTCTCTCTCTCTCTCTCTCTCTGTCTCTGTCTCTCTCTCTCTCTCTCTCTTCTCTTTCTCTCCCCTTCTCTCTCTCTCGCTCCCTCTCTCTCTCTCTCTCTCTCTCTCTCTCTCTCTCTCTCTCTCTCTCTCTCTCTCTCTCTCTCTCTCTCTCTCTCTCTCTCTTTTGTCTCTCCTCCCCTCCCTCCCTCCCTCCCTCCCTCCCTCCCCCTCTCTTCTCTCTCTTCCACTGCTCTCATTCTCTCCCTCCCTCTCTTCCTCAGGAAACACATTTAATCCCATGTATCATCACATACACACACACATGGAAACGAGGAGTGCCTGGGAGTGCCTGGGAGTGCCAAGAATCTTCTTCACTCGGAAACAGCAAGCAGCCAGCCAAGCTCTGTCTTTTTTTTTAAGTGAATGCGAGGACATTGTCGCAAGGATATATGTGTTTGTTAGTTTCGTTTGTTTGTTCATATTATTTAGTTCTTCATTTGGCTTTATTTTGCTATTTGCTTTTGTCATTTCTTTTCCATATTGGGTCGTTTCATTTGTTGAAAAAATGAGGTTAAAGTGTATAGTATTATTTTGAGTTCAATAAAAGAGTATGCACATACACATATACATATGTACACACACACTCACTCACACACACACACACACACACACACACACACACACACACACACACACACACATACACACACACACACACACACACACAAATCTATAAATATACGATATGATTAACGTATCTTTCGTCAAGAAATTGCCTGATGGAGAAATAGTGATAAAGATCTGAAAGTTGGCAGTAACACAAAGACCGACAAAGGAATTAGGGGGAATATGATGAAAGTGACATAATACAAATATGATAACAGATACGGCTAAATGATGGGTATAACGATTATGACGACGATGTTGATAATGCTGATAAGAATAATCATAACCGTGATAGTGCAGCTTCAACAGCAAAGATGAAAAGGATGATGGTTTCTACATTGACAGAATCTGAAACGAAACTCTGATGATGATAATGAAGAGATAATGATGATGATGTAATGATGATGATGTAATGATAATGTTGTGAGGATGATGATGATGATGATGATGATGATAATAATAATAATGATGATCATGATAATGATGATGATAATGATGATGATGAGGATAATCATGATGATGATGATGATAATCATGATGATGATGATAATCATGAAGATGATGATAATCATGATGACGATGATAATGATGTGATGATGATGACGATGATGATAATGATGTGATGATGATGATAATGATGTGATAATGAGGATGATGATGATAGTGATAATGATGATAATGTATGATGTGATGATGATGAATACGATAAGATGATAATGATTTTGATGATGATGATGATAGTGAAATTTGTATTAGTAATAACATAAATACATCTATCACTACTGCTACTACTGATGGTAAAAAATGATAGCGATAAGCATCGTAATGATGATAATGTTAGTGACAATAATCTCAACAATAACAACAACGCCAACAACAATTTTAACAATGACAAGGGCAGTCGCGAAAATGCTAACAATAGTGATAATAGCAATAATGATAATATTCATGAGTAATAATCATTGTCATAATAGTGATAGTATTAGTAATAATGAGGTAAAATTTTAATTGTAAAAAAAGATGATTATGATTACAATGATAATGATAACGACGATATTCGCCCTCTCGCTTCGATGCGTCGTGTGGCCGAACTACCATGTAAAATTTTGTTCGATCCTAACCAACTGCCACCTTCCTAGCTCTTTAGCTTGTCGTTATACATGTATACACACACACACACACGCACACGCACACGCACATGCACACACACACACGCACACGCACATGCACACACACACGCACATGCACACGCACACGCACAGCCACACACACACACACATACACACACACATACACACACACACACACATATATATACACATATATACCTCCCCCTCGCTCTCTCCCTCTCTCTTCCTCTCCCTCCCTCCCTCTCTTTCTCTTTCTCTCGCTCCTTTTTCTCTCTCTCATCTGTTCTCGAGGAACAGAGCGAAAGTGTGTGTGTATAGATGGTTATTTTCGATGCTTGTGCAAACGTCTCTCGCAATACATGCTCACAGCGACAAGGATGCCTTCAGAAGCGTAAGTTCCACGTGCGACCGACAACACCATTCATCCCTTACCGCACACACCCCTTCCTCTACGCACACACCAAGACACACACGCACACATAAAAAGAAGCCTATCGGGAAAACCTTGGAGTGGCTCGTCGTAGTCAGGGGGTTAAGATAATGACAATGATAATGACAGTGACACTACTAATCCTACTAATACTAACAATGATAATGATAATGATAATAAGGATGAAAGAAAAAGATCATAAAGATAGAAATAATGATAACAAAAATAA
>NC_091588.1:10693702-10700098 GCF_042767895.1 Penaeus vannamei
TTCGCGTGGCGAAATATGTATATATAAATGTATGTACATATATATATATATATATATATATATATATATATATATATATATATATATATATATATATATATATATATATATATGTGTGTGTGTGTGTGTACATACATTTATATATACATATGCATATATTTGTGTATATATATATATATATATATATATATATATATATATATATATATATATATATATATATATATATATATATATATATATACGTGAGTATACTGTCTTTATATATGCATCTTTTATGCTCTGTCTTGTCTCTTCCCTAAATGTATTTATCCCTACCCCTTTCTCTCATTATTATTTCAGTTGAATGTTCACCTCTGCTTACCTGCTAATTTACCTCCTCCCCTACCTACTTCTGCCTTTTCCCTTACCCACATTTCCCCAAGAATCTGCCCCTCCCTTAACTCGACTCCTTCCCTTGTTCTGCAACCTTCGTGACGAACAACGAAAGTTTTTATAACGAATTTCTTCCTTTTCGAAAGTCCCACGAGCTTTCCTTAAACTCAAGGACGAATAGCTATGAATATTTTGTTGACTTACTTCCGGTGCACAAGGGTCTCTACAGGACCATTATTTATTCTATAAATCTTTACTCTTGCTCTCTCTCTCTATTTCTCTGTCTCTTCCTTTCTTTCTCTTCTCTCTCTATTTCTGTCTCTTCTCTCTCTTTTTCTCTGTCTCTTCCTCTTTTTCTCTTCTCTCTCTATTTCTCTGTCTCTTCCTCTCTTTCTCTTTTCTCTCTATTTCTCTGTCTCTTCCTCTCTTTCTCTTTTCTCTATCTTCCTTTATCCGTCTATCTGTTTGTCTGTTTTTTTTCTGTTCCTATGGCCTGTTATTCATTTATTTTTAAATCTCCTCGATTTACTTCTTCAACAATTCCTTGTATCCCTCTCCGGCTCTCTCTTTCCCGTTTTATCTTTCCATCTCTTTTCCACTCTCTCTTTCCTTTGCTTTTCTGTTTTTTTATATATTTTTTATTTCGCTCTTTCCTCCTCTTATCTCTCTTCTCTCATCTCCCATCCCTCCCCCCTACCCTTCCTTTCTTCCTCTCTCCTTCACGTCTCCCTTCCTTCCTCTCCCTGCGATACATCCCTTTCCGCCATCTCCTCTTTTCTTCCCCCTTTCTTCCTTGCTTCTTCTCTCTTTCCTCCTTCCACTTCTCTTCCTTTCTTCTCTCCTTCACCCTTCCCTCACCCCCCATTTTCTCCTCCTCTCTTCTTTCCTCTTTCTTCATTTTTTCCTCCCGCCTTGACACCTTCACACTTTTCCCTCCCTTCTCCCCTTCTTCTTCCTCCATCTCCGTTTCTCTTCACCCTCATTTTTTCTTTACTTCAGCTCTCCTTCTCCTTTCCCCCCATAACCCCTTCGCTTCTTCCCTCTTCTCTCTTTCTTACCTCCCTTTTCCCTCCATTCATCCTCTCTCCATCCCTTCCTCCCCCTTTCCCCTACCCCCCTTCTCCCTCTTCTCTCTTCCCTACCTCCCTTTTTCCTCCACCCCTTCCTCCCCCCTCTTCTCTCTTCCTTTCCTCCATTCATCCTCTCTCCATCCCTTTCTCCCCCTTTCCCCTATCCCCCTCCTCCTTATTCTCTCTTCCTTACCTCCCTTTTTCCTCCATCCCTTCCCCCATCTTCTCTCTTCCTTTCCTCCATTCATCCCTTTCTCACCCTTAACCCTACCCCCCCCTCCTACAGTCCCCTCCCCCCCTCCTACAGTCCCCTCCCCCCTCCCCATATTCTTCCTGCCAAGAGCACACAGCTGTTGCCTCAAGCGCTGTGAGACTGCAATAAGCCCAGCCCGAGCCACCTCCGACAAGCACCCACGCACGCTTACCGGAGGAAGATAGCGAAGGAGAGAGAGAGAGGGAAAGAGGGAGGGAGGGAGAAGGAGGGGGGAGGGAGGGAGAGGGGGAAAGGAGGGGGAGGGAGAGGGGTGAGGGAGGGAAAGAGAGGGAAAGAGGGAGGGAGGGAGGGAGGAGGGAGGTAGAGGGGGAGGGGGAGGAAGGGAGGGGGAGGGGGAGGGAGGAAGAGGGGGGAGGGAAGGAGGGAGGAAGAGAGAAAGAGAGAGAGAGCGAAGATGTTCGGCGAGGAGAATAAAGGCTGAGAGAGTAAAGACAGTAAGGTCATGATTAATAGAGACGATAGAGGAGGATATGTATATTGTACATCCATCCATTCACACACACACACACACACACACACACACACACACACACACACACACACACACACACACACACACACACACACACACACACACACACACACACACACACACGATGCGCAGCAAATAGAGAAAGGAAAAGATGTCCCAAGGGCGAGAGGAAGGGGGAGGGGTGGCAGGGACTAATGATATTCCAGACACAGCTGAATTAAGCGAACAGAAAAGCACCTTTGGAAAGCAAGGTGAAGGCAGGATTCAGAGGAAGAGGAAGAAAGGTGTTTATGTATATATAAATATATAAATAAATATATATATATATATATATATATATATATATATATATATATATATATATATATATATATATACATACATACATACACACACACACACACACACACACACACACACACACACACACACACACACAGACACACACACACACACACACACATATATATATATATATATATATATATATATATATATATATATATATATATATGTATATATATGAAAATTCATGATCATACATATACATATACATATATATGCATATATATATATATATATATATATATATATATATATATATATATATATATATATATATATATATAATATGTATATATATGAAAATTCATGATCATACATATACGTATACATGCATATACATATGATGATATATATAATAATAGTTAAACAATAATATAACAATTATCATCATCAATATAATGCCTATGATGATCCTGAAGAGAAACCCGATCCTCAACAACAGAACTGATCAAGTCAACGAGACTGATAACATAACAAAGGGACAACGAAGCCACTAACGACTCCCACGAACCTCGCAAGGAAAACGAGCAGTCAACAGGGCCCGAATGCCGTTGAAAGGAGGAGCAATTAAGACAGTGACGTCATAACCGTGAGCGTTGTAATTGGCAATAAAGATATCAAAAGAGGGAGGGAGGGAGAGGGGGAAGGAGGGAGAGGGGAGGGAGGGAGGGAGAGAGAGGGGGAAGGAGGGAGAGAGAGAGGGAAGGAGGGAGGGAGGGAGGGAGGGAGAGGGGGAGGGAGGGAAGGGGAAATAGGGAGGGAGGGGGAAGAAGGGAGGGAGAGGGAAAGAGGGAGGGAGAGGGGGAAGAAGGGAGAGAGAGAGAGAGAGAGAGAGAGAGAGAGAGAGAGAGAGAGAGAGAGAGAGAGAGAGAGAGAGAGAGAGAGAGAGAGAGAGAGAGAGAGAGAGAGGGAGGGAGGGAAGGTGGGAGGAAGGGAGGGAGGGAGAGAGTGAATGAGTGAGGGAAGAGGAGAGACAGAGAGAGAGAGAGGAGAAGGAGGGAGGAAGGAAGAGAAAGAGAGAGAGAAAGAGAGAGAGAGAGAGAGAGAGAGAGAGAGAGAGAGAGAGAGAGAGAGAGAGAGAGAGAGAGAGAGAGAGAGAGAGAGAGAGAGAGAGAGAGAGAGAGAAGGAGGAGGAGGGAGGAAAGGAGGGAGAGAGAGAGAGTGAGTGAGAGAAGGTGGGAGGAAGAGAGAGAGAGGGGGGGGCAGGGAGGTAGGGAGGAAAATAGAGAGAGAGAAAGAGGGAGGGAGGGAGAGTTAGATGGACAGATGGAGACAGAATGAGACAGAACAAGATAAAGAAAGGTCACGTCGGGGAATTGGAAAAATGATAAAGGGAGAAGCACCATAAAATGTTGAAAATAAGGTTAAGTGGCCTAGATCGACGAGTCTGGCTAATATACACAAATATAAAATTGCTACTTATTATCTTAAACAGCTATGAAATTACGGTAATTATATGATAAAGGGCTTAGTTTGAGGGTGGTATAGAGGGAAAATATTTAATGTGGGAAAGGAGTAAAGTTTGAGAGAGAGAGAGAGAGAGAGAGAGAGAGAGAGAGAGAGAGAGAGAGAGAGAGAGAGAGAGAGAGAGAGAGAGAGAGAGAGAGAGAGAGAGAGAGATGTTATTAATCAACCGTAAGACATCCCTGGGACTCATTAGCAGTACTAGTACCATAATCCCACGTAATAGAAGCCGGCTAATGTTCTCAAGCCCCTGCAAGACCCTCGGAATTCTTGAACACTCCTATTCGACCACTGAACTAGAGAGCTTCCAGTCTTAGAAACGAAGAAACTGGCAACTCAACATGAACTGGATTACTCCGATTCGCATTTTTTGTTTTTTGTTTTTTGTTCATATTCTAATCAGCCGACACCTAATATTTGTGTGTTTGCATGCGTATCGTTATATATATATATATATATATATATATATATATATATATATATATATATATATATATATATATATATATATATGTATAAATAAATAAATATATATATATATATATATATATATATATATATATATATATATATATATATATATATATGCTGCTCTCGATGGGTCTTTATTATTTTAGTATTTCATAGTTCCGGGTAAGGTGCCAGTTTTTCCTTTCCTGAAACTGGACGGAGTTTAAGTGTAAGTCTCACAGCTTTGGACGATATGCTGCAGAAAGGAATATGATAGCACAGGCCGTAACTGTAAAACACAGCCACTAAAGCCATTTTTTTTCACTGCCTATCGACCGTTCAGCCCCTTGACGAACTCATATATTGCAAGAAAATTATTAGGCCAATGACCAGACACCGCCAACGGCCATCTACAATCTGGGACCTATTACCACGGCTGTTTATAACACGGGGTCACCGCGACACCACACGCAGGAAATGTGCTGAGAGAAATACGTCGCCATTAACCATAATCAAGGGCCCAAAATCAGAGAGTGGGATTACGTGCCTAATATACATAATGCAAGAGTTACAAGAGCGATAATTATTTTTTTCTAATTGAGAGAACGCAATAATGAACTCGTACAGAGTGATCGATACATGATACTTGTTAATATATTAATTTGTTCAATTGTAGTGAAGGTCAAGCACCAACACTAGCGCATGCTGGCTCTTGTCTGATGCTGCGATTTATATAAATTACACCCTGTTTTAAGAGGTGATGATAATGATCATGGTGATGACGTTAATGAATGATCATGATCATGATGAAGATGAAGATGATGATAATGATGATGATAATGATAATGGTGATAATGATAATGATCATGATGATAATGATAATGATGATGAGGAGGAAGAACATCCTACTTATGATGATGATAATGAGCAGGAGGAGGAAGAAGAGCATGCTACTTTCTCCTCTGATACCTCCTGCCTCCTCGTATCGCCTCCAGGTGATGATGAGTAGAAGGATGAGGATGATGAGGGAAAAAGCCCCCTTATGTCCCCCTCCAGTGCCCCTTCCTCCTCCTTTTTCCTCAAGGATCTCCTACCTCTTTGTCAAGGGCCTTCTATCCCTTCCTCAAGTGCCTCCCGCCTCCCCTATCTACTCCTCAAGTACCCCCTCTTTCCACTCTCCTCCTCCTACTTTCTCCTACATGTAATCACACTGCAAACAAAACGCGAAAGAAGCTTAGTGAGCAGAAAAAGAAAGAAAGAAAGAAAAATAAATACCGCCTATACTTCGTGAATTGCTTCTCAATAATATATAACATTTCGTCAGTCGTTTGCTAGTCTGACTTTTCAGATATCTGGCAAACAGAAAATTGAAAAAAGAAGATTGGTGGCCAAAAAAAGAGAAAAAAAAGAAAGAAAGAAAGAAAAAAAGTGTGCATTTCATAAACCAAATGGTTCTCAAGAATATACAATATTTCATGAACCATTTACTAGCCTGACTGTTCAGATATCTGACAAACGCAAAGTTGGAAAATAGTTAAAGGGACTTAAAAGAAGAAGAAAAAAACTGCACTTCATATATTATTTGCTTCTTAAGAATATGTATTGTTTCGTCAATCATTCACCTGCCTGGCACTTCAGATAAGTTCCTGGGTCCAAAAATACAAATTCTGCAATAGTTTTCGTACCGCAAACCTTCATTTTTGGCTATCTAAGGTTATCTTAAGTCGAGATAGACATTATCCAGTAATTCAGAGAGATAGATGCATATAGTGACAAGAACATTCATTCGCTTTAAACATCACAATCAAAATAGATGCAGATTAAAACTTTTGTAACTTTGATAACCATGGTAGAATTTGCAATTTGGTGATCTATTTGGAAAGCCATTATTTCTACTGACATTATGTGTGTGTGTGTGTGTGTGTGTGTGTGTGTGTGTGTGTGTG
>NC_091588.1:10700598-10703098 GCF_042767895.1 Penaeus vannamei
TTACACACAATGAAATCGATTATATACTTAAAAAATGATGATGTGCTTAACCAAGTCAACAAGAGGCAGTGATCACATAATGTTAAGATTCCAAATTCCAAATCAAAACCAAGCGAGAGAAACGAAAACTTTTCTTCACAAAACCAGAACAACTCAAAATAACTGAGGTACTTATTCCTAAATTCCAAATAGAATTCAAAAACCGATATGAGAATCTTAAAACTTTAGAGGACCAGAACAACGATGAAATTAACCTCAATGGCCTGAAAGATAGTAGTCAAGAAATGTAAAGTTGAGAATCCTCAAAGGCCACATCAGTTCTAAGAAGACACCAAAGACCTCATGAAAAAACGAAGAAATCTAAATCCGCCAATGCAGGAGGAAATCGAAGCAACAGAAATCAACAACACTATACAGGAAATATAAAAAGAGGATCTTCGCAACCAAAAAACAAAAACAAAAGCAAATGAAGACATCATTAACCAAGATAGAAGCTTCAAAATGGCAAAGAAGAAGAAACTTGCGCAGGGAAAGCTGCAAGTCACGGGGGCACTCGCAGCATGAGATGAAACTTACTGTTAAGCAAATGAAGAAGGGCGAATCGGGACCTCATTAGAGATGCAAGAGAATCCATCTGCTTCAGACTGGCCGGGCTTTTTAATGAATATCTGAAACAGAGCAAAACGCCTGGGAAATGGAATAAAGCCATACTCCTTTTATTCTGTAAGAAGGGAGACCTCAGAGACATGAACAACCAACGACCAATCAGCCTCTTTAATGCCGTTTACCAAATATTTACTAGAATAATTAGCAACAGAATTGCAAGGCAGCTTGAAAATCATCCGGAGGAACAAGCGGGCTTCAAGCAGTCAACCATACCATTGAAAAAAGCAAACGACTATAGAATTCCACTGGCGGTAGCTCTAGGGGACTATACAAAAACATTTGACGGTCGAATCTGAGGAGGTCATGTCAGTTCTCGGGGAACAGGGAACAGACTCTAATTATATCAGTGTTCTTCATATGTACGAACATGCAGCATCGGTCGTTCGTCTCCACAAGGAGTCTGAACCCTTCCAGCTGAAGAAGGAAGTCAGACAAGGTGGAACTAGCTCTTCTAAATTAATTAAAGCCTGCCGAGAAAAGGCTTTTCGTCAATCAACCGAAGAGGAATCAAAATAGACGGAGAACAATTTTAGCCCCTTAAACGCCGATGACACCATCCTTGCCTATGCCAGAGAATAACAAAACAAGCAAATCACTTCACATGAACTTCAAAAAGACCAAAGTCATGTGCAACATTCGCACTGAAGATACAGATGAGGCAATTGCAATCGACGACTAACAGAGAGAAAGTTAAAAATTGCAACAACCTAGGATCTCCCTCCAAAGAAAATGAAGTTAAGAGAAGAATCAGCCCTGACTGGCAGGCGTTTGGAAAAGCAAATTCTATCTGAAAGGATAAAAAATCTTATCATCTTGAACGAAAAGTTTATGATCAGCGCATCCTTCCAACTGGGCGAAACTTAACTAAACGAATTTAAAAGCTTTCCCTCACATTCAGAACAATGCCGAGAGCACATGAAAGAATGGTACTGGATTTAACATGGAGGGATATAAAAACAACGAAGGGATACGTCGGGAAACCAAAGTGAGAAACATTTTTGAAACCTTCTACAAGCTAAAATGGCATTGGGTTGGACATGTGACCAGAATGACAGACGACGGATGAACATCACGAACATTTTGGACACCCCGAGGAAGACAAGACACCCGCTGTAAAAAAAACAAAGAGGTGTAAATGTGCTAGAATATGAGGCCGTGGATGGCGGAAATGCTATACATGTATCTGGCACTCTTGCTACAGTTGCTGTTAGTGATGTTTTTAATCTTTTACAACCAGCAAGGGTTCCAGTTGTTGGAGCCACCGGTGCCAGTCTATTCAGCAGTGGTTCAGGCAGAATAAACGTAGGTAGCAATCTTTAGGGAAAATAATGAATGGCCAATCAGATAAAGATAAATATGCATGTGTAATTACAATCAGATGCCTATAGAAGGGATGTGTTTGGTACAAGATCAGTTTCTCAGTAGATTTATGAAAAGAAATAAGCTTTCTGAGGTCTCACCTTGCAGTCATTTTCAATTTGTTTCTTTGCTGCGTTGACGTTTTGCGATTGCATTCCCCTTTCAACGAATATAATCATGGGAGGCAATAAAGCGTATTTTTACGTTGCTCCACGGGGCAGGGTAACCGTCAGATTTTTTAATGGAAAATATTGCAATACTGTCCTGAAATTTGACTTCATGTCAGTGTCTCTTTGGAATGAAATCAGCTATTCCTCTTTAATCACATCGAGATCCTGTCGTAACCACGCTCGGCCAGCTGTTCACAATACGCTTGAAGAACAGAGTATCACCAGAGAGGCTTAGAAACAGAAAAAATGTGCGATGGCTGATCTAACCCTTGAATAACTAACTTAGACGTGAATTCAAAGGTAGG
>NC_091588.1:10715598-10718098 GCF_042767895.1 Penaeus vannamei
TGTCCCGTGCGTGAACTTTTAAGATAAGACACCCAAAGCACTTTCGCAGGCATATCTCCCTTCCCTCTCCGCTTGCTTTCATTCCCAACTACAGCTCGGAGATCGCAAATTACCTCATTACCTCATACATCTCCTCATTCTTCCTACTATTTCCACTCACTTATCGACAGCGCAAAGTCGTTAGAGCAATTTACGAGGGCGCCTTGCATCGCTCGCGGTAACCCAAGCGCAGGCAGCAGGGCGGTGGAATTTATACTGCGTGTAAGGACCAAATACTCAGGATATTAGGGCTAACACAGGGCGAAACGGATGATCAATAAGTCACACGGAGAGGCCTCGCTCTTGCTCTCACTCTTTCTCTTACGCTTTCTCCCGACGTTTACCTTATTCTTTCTCTCGCTCTTTCTATGTTTTGTTTCCTTATGTTTTTTTCTGTTTCTGTTTCTTGCTAACTCTCTCTCTCTCTCTCTCTCTCTCTCTCTCTCTCTCTCTCTCTCTCTCTCTCTCTCTCTCTCTCTCTCTCTCTCTCTCTCTCTCTCTCTCTCTCTCTCTTTCTCTCTTTCTCTCTCTCTCTCCGCCACCTCCCTCTCTCTTTTTCTTTCTTCCCCATTTTCTTCCTCCTTTCCTTTCTTCCCTTTATTCCCTCCCTCTATTCTTCCTTATTTCCTTCCTTCCCTTCCAACTTTCCCCCTCCTCCCACACTGCCTACTTTTACAATTCGTTCTTTTTTTCCTTCCGCTTCCCTCTTCCATCCTCCATCCTCCACCCTCCCTCCTTCTAGTCCCTTCCCCTCTTCCTCCACTTCCTTCACTCTTTCCTCTTGCCTCATTCCCTCCCTCTGTCCTTCTCACTTTTTCTCCTCCTTCCTCCTCCGCCCTATTCCTGCCTCCTCTCCCCTCTTTCCATCCTTCTCTCTTCCTTCATCCCTCTCCCTCCCCCCTTCCTTCTTCCCTCCTTCCTCCTCGCCGCTTCCCTCATCCCTTCATCCTTCCTTCCTTCCCCCTCCCACTTCTTTCTTCCCTCCTTCCCTCCATCTTTCCCTCTTCCTCCTTCCTTATCCCTCCCTTCTTCCTTCTTCCCTCCTTCCTCCTCCCCGCTTCCCTCATCCTCCATTCTTCCCTTCCTCCCCCTCCTTTCTCCTTCCATCCTCTCTCCTTCCCTCATCCCTCCATCCTTGCCCTTCCTTCTTCCCTCTTTTACCTCCTCCCCCCTCCTTCTACCTTCTTTCTTCTCCCCTTCCTTTTTTTCTCCATCCTTCCATCCACCCTTCCCTCCCCCCCTTCCCTCCTCCCTTCTTCCTCCTCCTCTCCTCCCTCCCCCCTCCTTCCCTCCTCCCTTCCTCCTCTTCCCCCTCCTCCTCCTCCTCCCTCTTCAAAGCCCGTAATTCTCGGCGCCCGCAGTTATGCATCATAGAAGCTGCTCCAAGGGTCTCAAAGGCAACGATGAGATGAGTCGAGATAAAATACACGTTGCGGCGTAAGGTTAGCGCTGCATTTTCGCCTTCTCGAATAACGCGTCAAGCCGGTTCGCGGGTTTATGTATTATGCAGCTTCTCGCTTGTATTTAGTCTTACCGCTTGTGCTTGTTAGCGCTATTGTTCATGTTGTTTGGCTTCTGATTAACGTTAATGCCTTTGTTATTATCATTATCGTTGTTGTTGCTTTTATTATTATTACTTTTTGTTATTACTAGTATTAGTAGTATTATAATCATTATTATTATTATTGTTATTATTATCAATATTATTGTTATCATTACTATTATTGTTGTTGTTATTATTATTATTATCATTATTATCCTTATCATTATTGTCATGATCATTATTATTCAATCATTATCATTATTATTTAATCATTATCATTACCATTTAATCATTATCATTACCATTTAATCATTATCATTATTATTATAATCATCATTACCATCATCATTATAATTATCATTATCATTTATCATTGAATGATATGGATTATCATTGTCGCTATCCTTATTGCTGGCGCGGCGGTAAGGTGCTGGTCTAGCAATCTTGCGGACCTGCGTTCAATCCCACGCCCGGCCAGTGAGTGGTAACCCCGGCCACTCCTCGCACACAGGGGGAGATTTGGGCAAAATAAAACAGACAGTATGTCACAGCAAAGAATATCCATTGTAACAAATGGAATTAAAACTAAATCTTAATCTTAATCTGATATCATTATCATTGTTTTGTGATTGTTTTTGCTGTTATGACTATTATCATTATTATGACATTGTTATTATTATTATCATTACTATTATTTTTATAATCATTATCATTATCATTACTATTGCTATAGTTATCCTTTTTATCCTTGTTATTATCATGATCATTATTACTGTTATCGTTATTATTATTGTTATTATCATTAGTTATTATTATTATTATATTTATTATTATTACCATTATTAACATTATCATTATTATCATCATCATTTTTACAGTTATTCTGAGCATTATTATTATTATTATAATTATTATTAT
>NC_091588.1:10733098-10738098 GCF_042767895.1 Penaeus vannamei
CTTTCGATTCTCTGCGTTGCTTTCAATCTTTCCTCTGATATCCTTTCCTCCTTTTCCCTCTCCTTTTATCGATGTTCTTTCTCCAGTTTCTTCGGTGTCGAAAATTTTTCATGTAAGTTGCAAGTGAAAGAGAAGTAATATCCAAAGTCTTAAATAGGAAAATGTTTCGACTCTCGCCAACTTGTCTGCATAAGTGGCCGTTTGTGTCTGACTGCCTATTGTTGTTGTATTTGGTTGTGAATTTATGGTTGTGTTAATTCCGGGTTTCAAAGTCTAGAGGAACTCGCATGCCAGTGAATATAACCATAGATATCAATGTTTTAAGTTATCAATGTTTTAAGGAAGAGGGGAGAAAGGAAGGCAAAGAGGGGGCAAATTTTGAAGAAAAGATAAAGAAACTGGGAATAAAAAAACTGGAGAAAATAGACAAAAACGAAAGATTAACAAATATAAAACAATGCAGAAGTAAAATGTGCTTATAAAGAGAATTGGAAATAGAGTACAGACAGAAATGAAGTGCATAAGTGGCCGTTTGTGTCGAACTGCCTGGTGTTGTTGTATTTGGTTGTGAATTTATGGTTGTGTTAATTCCGGGTTTAAAATCTAGAGGAACTCGCATGTCAGTGAATATAAGATAGATATCAATGTTTTAAGTTCTTTCTATATCCATGTTTATCTTTTCATACCTGCTGCCTTAAAATGTCAAAATGAATGCATATTACAAGCAAAAGTAATTATGATAACAGCGATGATGATGATAATGATAAGGATAGTAATAGGGATAATGATAAGAACCAATATGATGACAATAACAAATAATCAATAAATGAGTAGATAAAGTAACACATACATAAATAAATAAGGATAGAGATTGACAAATAAATTAAAAAACAAATAAACTAAATAGAAAAAAATAAACTATTTTTTAAAACACCTGTCTGATCTTCCTCCAAACTCACCCGCCGTCTCTTCCCCCGCAGGACCCGACGACAACTACCCCGAACTAACAGCTGTGCCGTACTTCATGTCTCCAGGTTCAAGAAATATCACAGTGGCGGTGGGACAGACGGCTTATCTGCACTGTCGCGTGGCTCAGCTTATCGATACTGCGGTTCGTGAAAAGAAGTTTGCTGTTGTTATTGTTTTTGTTGTTGTTTTTGTTGTTATTTTTTCTGTGGGTGTGCATGTGTGTTTGTGTGTGTGTGTCAGGTGGATGGATGGATTTGTGTGTGGATGGGCGGGCGGGTGAGAGGGTATGTAGGTGGGTATGTGGGTGACTGAGTATGTAGGTGAGTGGGTATGTGGGTGAGTGGGTATGTGGGTTGGTGGATGGATGAATGGATGAAAAAAGATAACTACAGAGAGACAGATACAAAGAGGTAGGTCTGTCCATGGACAGACAGGTAGATGGATAGATGAATTGAGAGAGAGAGATATTTAGACATAAAAAAAAAACAGACAGAATGATAGATGGATAAATGGGCAAACACCTAGATAGATATATAGATAGATAGATCTGTATCTATGTGTCCAGTTACAATTTACATATAGTTTGATCTGTTGACAGAATGCCAGGAATTTCAAAGGAAGACGAATATTTCATTAGAAGAAGCAAACAAAACACGTGAGGCACAAACAAGACAGTTGCAATCTCCTGGATGTATAAGCAAATATGAAAGTATTCACACAATATTTAATCTCATTCACAATCTCTCTTTCTCTTTACCTTGATTTTTGTCTTTCTTTTTTTTCTCTTGCTCTTTACCTTTGTCCTACTATTTCTCCTCCACTTTCTCTTTTCTCTCTCTTTCTCTCTCTCTCTCTCTCTCTCTCTCTCTCTCTCTCTCTCTCTCTCTTTCTCTCTCTTTCTTTCTTTCTCTCTCTCTCTCTCTCTCTCTCTCTCTCTCTCTCTCTCTCTCTCTCTCTCTCTCTCTCTCTCTCTCTCTCTCCCTCTCTCTCTCTCTCTCTCTCTCTCTCTCTCTCTCTCTCTCTTTCTCTCTCTCTTTCGCTCTTTCTCTCTCTCTTTCACTTTTTTCTTCACTCTCAGTCGTACTCTTACTCTCACTCTTCTTTCACGTTCCTCTCTCCTCTCCCTTCCTCTCTTCTCTCCCTCCCTTCCCTTTCCTCTCTCCTTTCCCTTCCTCTCTCCTCTTCCTCCTCTCTCCTCTCCCCTCATCCCCTTCCTCTCTCCTTTCCATTCCTCTCCTACCGTTCTCCTTACCCTTCCTCTCTCCTCTCCCTTTCTCCCCTTCCTCTCCATTCTCTCTTTTATCCCTTCCTCTCTCCTCTCCCTCTCTTTCCTTTTCTTCTCT
The DNA here is from genome assembly GCF_042767895.1 of Penaeus vannamei. Taxonomy (NCBI): domain Eukaryota; kingdom Metazoa; phylum Arthropoda; class Malacostraca; order Decapoda; family Penaeidae; genus Penaeus; species Penaeus vannamei. The sequence continues at coordinate 10,735,411 of NC_091588.1, forward strand.
ACTCTCCCTTCCTCTCTCCTCTCCCTCCCTTCCCTCTATCCTCTCCCTCCCTTCCTTTCCCTCACTCCCCCCCCCCCCCTATTCCCCTGGAAAAAAGAACAGCTGATCACCCGAATGTCGTCCCTGGCTCGCGATCTGACGTGAGAATCTTTCGCCTCCGCCCGAGATTGGATATGTTAATGCGTGAGTGTCGAGGAGGCGGGAGAACTCATTACGAGTATCTGGCTCTCGCGCCGTGACCTGCCCAAGGCCCTCCTCTCACGCCGTGACCTGCCCAAGGTCGTGTCCAAGGCCCTCCTCTCGCGCCGTGACCTGCCCAAGGCCCTCCTCTCACGCCGTGACCTGCCCAAGGTCGTGTCCAAGGCCCTCCTCTCGCGCCGTGACCTGCCCGAGGCCCTCCTCTCGCGCCGTGACCTGCCCGAGGCCCTCCTCTCGCGCCGTGACCTGCCCGATGCCCTCCTCTCACGCCGTGACCTGCCCTAGGCCCTCCTCTCACGCCGTGACCTGCCCGAGGCCCTCCTCTCGCGCCGTGACCTGCCCAAGGTCGTGTCCAAGGCCCTCCTCTCGCGCCGTGACCTGCCCGAGGCCCTCCTCTCGCGCCGTGACCTGCCCAAGGTCGTGTCCAAGGCCCTCCTCTCGCGCCGTGACCTGCCCTAGGCCCTCCCCTCACGCCGTGACCTGCCCTAGGCCCTCCTCTCACGCCGTGACCTGCCCGAGGCCCTCCTCTCGCGCCGTGACCTGCCCGAGGCCCTCCTCTCGCGCCGTGACCTGCCCAAGATCGTGTCCAAGGCCCTCCTCTCACGCCGTGACCTGCCCTAGGCCCTCCTCTCGCGCCGTGACCTGCCCGAGGCCCTCCTCTCGCGCCGTGACCTGCCCGAGGCCCTCCTCTCGCGCCGTGACCTGCCCGAGGCCCTCCTCTCGCGCCGTGACCTGCCCTAGGCCCTCCTCTCACGCCGTGACCTGCCCGAGGCCCTCCTCTCACGCCGTGACCTGCCCAAGGTCGTGTCCAAGGCCCTCCTTTCACGCCGTGACCTGCCCTAGGCCCTCCTCTCGCGCCGTGACCTGCCCAAGGCCCTTCTCTCGCGCCGTGACCTGTCCGAGGCCATCCTCTCGCGCCGTGACCTGCCCAAGGTCATGTCCAAGGCCCTCCACTCGCTCCCTGACCTGCACTAGGTCATCCTCTCACGCCGTGACCTGCCCAAGGTCGTGTCCAAGGCCCTCCTCTCGCGCCGTGACCTGACCGAGGCCCTCCTTTCGTGCCGTGACTTGCCCTAGGCCATCCTCTCGCGCCGTGACCTGCCCAAGGTCGTGTCCAAGGCCCTCCTCTCGCTCCGTGACCTGCCCTAGGCCATCCTCTCGCGCCGTGACCTGCCCAAGGTCGTGTCCAAGGCCCTCCTCTCGCTCCGTGACCTGCCCTAGGCCATCCTCTCGCGCCGTGACCTGCCCAAGGTCGTGTCCAAGGCCCTCCTCTCGCTCCGTGACCTGCCCTAGGCCCTCCTCCTGACCCATCTGTGTCTCTTCCATCTCCTATTGTATGAGCGCTCACACACACACACACACACACACACACACTCACACACACACACATAAAGACACATACACACACACACACACGTAAGTCGAATCAGAATCGAGCCGCGTGACTGCCCTTCTTAATAGCGTAGCTGAGGTCGCCATTATAACTTGACGCTGCGGCCATTATACCCGCCTGAGTTGCACCATCTGTGGGTCGATCTGCCTCACTTGGCCCTCCCCTCGAACCCCTTATCCTCACTCTCCCCTCACTTCAAAAAAAAAAGTGTCTGACTTTTATACTTACACTTTCAAACTTACCCTTTTGCAGTCCCCCACTTATTGTATACTTGTGCTTTTCTCCCTTTTTTTCATTTGTATTTGGGTTTCCTTTTCCCCTCACTTTTGTATGCTTGTTGTCCTGACACTTAAAAAATCACGCCTTTCCCTTTGACATTGAAAAGGAATAAGAAAGGGGAGTAGATATATTGGGAAATAAAGGCATTTCTGTCTATCTGTCTGGCAGATATACATTCATATATCTATCAGTCTGGTAGCTATGAGTGTCTAGACTGACAGATATGTGTTTATTTCTGTGTATGTGCTCGTTTGTATTATGAGTATTCTTTGGGTCGACCATCGCACAATTTTACCAAATCGTCAGATTGTGATGATAATGATAGTGATTCTATTGATGTTAATTATGTTTTAAAGATAATGTTGGTAACGATGATTGTGTGTCAATAATATTCATGGTGAAAATATTATCAAACGGTAATTGACTATTGTTAATCGTGATAAAAAAAATGAAAATTGATAAAAAAAAAGATGAAATAGAAAAACCCAAGCTATGAAAATCAGAAAAAAGGACGAAACGAAACGAAATAAACAAAAGGAAAAGAAACAACGGCCCAACACAGCATAGTTTAAGGGCCAATTGCCTCGCCTGATCAAAATTCAGTCGCGATTCGAGGAACAGAAGTTCTATCTGCTCTAGTGAACACGAAAAGAAAAAAAAAAAAAATAGAAGAAAAGGTAAAAATAGCTTCACAATTTTTTTCTTTTACTTCAAAGGCTCTTGCTGTTCAGTCGATAATACGGTGGACACGCGGTGAACATTTGTACCCAATTAAGTTGATTTGGGTTACATTTGAACTTTGAACGAGTTTGGAATCA
>NC_091588.1:10810598-10813098 GCF_042767895.1 Penaeus vannamei
GTGTGTGTGTGTGTGTGTGTGTGTGTGTGTGTGTATGGGTGTGTGTGTGTGTGTTAGTGTGTGTGTGTATACACGTTAGGCTTACATTTTACGCATGAAATCAAAATCCATGTGACTGGGAACGTAAAGTTTCTTTAGATTGATGAAAGAAGAGCATCATATGTTTGGAATCATACTCCACGTGATTGCGGATTCGAAGTCACCTCAGTGTGGTGCAGCTTGGGGGAAAAATGATAATATGAATATTAAAGAATCACATACACGCGCGCGCACAGCATATTACGAATCTATGTAAATCTTATTTTATCTCTCTTGTTATCATTGTTGTTATTATTGTTATTGTTATTTTTATCATTATTGCTATTATTATTACTGTTGCTATTATACTTATAATAATAATAATAATTATTATTATTATTATTATTATTATTATTATTATTATTATTATTACTATTATTATCATCATCATTGTCATTATCGTTATCATTATCATTATCAATATCATTATCATTATTACTATTATATTTATTATTATCACCATCATAATTCGCGGCAAGTACAATCCACTGAAGTAGTTAGACCGTCACGCTATGCACATATTCTATTCACATGACAATCCGAGCGGTTACATTCCGAAGGAAGGGAGAAAACAAAGGAGGGACAGAGAGAAAGGGAGGAGACGGAGGAGAAAGAGGGTTATTAGGGGGAAAAGAAGGAGGAATGGAGAGTATGCTTGGAGAAAAGGGGGGAAGGGAGAGGAAGGGAAGGGGATAATGGAATAAGGGAGGAGGGGGAACGTAGATAATTGGGTATGGGGCTGGTGTAGGGCTGATGGTGAGAAGGGAAAAGTGAATTGAAGGAAGATGGGAGAGTGGCACAACGAGAGAGGAAGAGGGAGAGAGGCGAAAGGTCGAAGTAGGAAGATGGAGGAGGTAGAGAAAGAGGACTTATTATATACATTTTAACCCGCTGATTTTCCGCGAGTTCTAACTTTCATTATCATCATTATTATTATCTTTATCATTATCATTATTGCTGTTATTTCTATTATTATTGTTATTATTATCATCATTCTTGTTGCTGTTGCCGTTGTTATCATTATCATTATTCCTCTTATCTTTATCATTATCATTAATTTCATTGTTATCATTATCATTGTAAACATACTCATTGTGGTTGCTATTTCTCTTATAATAAATAACAACAATGATAATAACGATAACGATACTGATAATGACGATGATAAAGATTAACAATAGGGTTAGGAAATCAGGCGAAATACTCCTGTCGGTTTTGCCAGAAAATTATAAAAGAATGAGAGAAGAAGCAAGCGGGAAGAGGAGCTAGCGACGCACAGATCTCCCAAGGCTCCCGAGATGCTGAGTCGAGGCACGGATGCTCGCTCTGCTAAGAGGGCTGTCTCCGCATCAGCATAAACACACACGGATTTTGAGAGTGGCGAGCGTGAGACTGGGGCTAGTGTCCAAACATGGTTTCGCTTTGTCTCTGTTCCTTTTTTTCTTTTCTTTTCCTTTCTTTGTTTTTCTTTTCTTTTCTTTCTTTGTTTTTCTTTTCTTTTCTTTCTTTGTTTTTCTTTTCTTTTCTTTCTTTGTTTTTCTTTTCGGATTGTGAACTTTCGCTTCAAAGGTTGGTTTTAAAATGTGTCTTGTTTTGTCTCTTCCCTCGTGTTGACATGAATAAGTTTGGATTCCAGTGTGTGCCGGTGTGTGTGTGTGTGTGTGTGTGTGTGTGTGTGTGAGTGTGTGTGTCTGTGTGTGTATGTGTGTGTGTGTGTGAGAGAGAGAGAAAGAGAGAGAGAGTTGCATGATGTTTTGCACAGGGAGAAGACTTTTGATACACTATGTCGGTGATGATTGATGACAGGTCAGCAGGTTGATGATAATAATTAATCAATGAGTGAAGGGTTGGTTACGATGTGAATTTGAACTGCAAAACTGACATCTAGTATCCAGGCACTCACCACCACTCTCCCAGTACCTTAGTTTTGTGCGTTGTTTTCATGCTCATATTAATTCTGTTTCCTTTGTTATCATCGACCTTTCTTATCGCCATTATTTCTATTCTTTCTTGCTTTCTTCTTTTTACTTTTATTCGCATTTCTTGCATGGTTCATTTCGAGGTTACGAATAAATGAAATGTGGCGTGGTGTAACCGTAGAGTTTACGTCTCATCTTTCTCTATTTTTTCGCTTTCTCTTTATCTCTCTCTCTCTCTCTCTCTCTCTCTCTCTCTCTGTCTCTCTCTCTCTCTCTCTCTCTCTCTCTCTCTCTCTCGCCTTCTCTCTCTCTCTCTCTCTCTCTCTCTCTCTCTCTCTCTCTCTCTCTCTCTCTCTCTCTCTCTCTCTCTCTCTCTTTCTTCTCTTTTTCGCACTCCCTTTATTTTTTTTGTTAGTGTAACAATTCCTCTCTTTTCATTTTTTTTACTTTTACCTTCCTTGTTGTTTCAACGTTAAACCACATTGAAAATCAACTCATATCTT
>NC_091588.1:10833098-10845598 GCF_042767895.1 Penaeus vannamei
ATTATTACGCTGATAATAATGATATCATAGTGATGATGATTATGATAATAATAATAATGATTGTAATCACAATAATAATAACAATGATAATGATTATGATAATATTAATGATAATAATGAGAGTGATGATGATCATCATAATGATAAAAATAATAATGATAATGACCATAATGATAGTAATAATAATAATAATCACTAATAATATCAATAACAACAATTTTAATCATCATAGTAACAATAATAGTAATAACATTGATGATACTGATAATGATTTTAATAATAACGATTGTAATCATAACAATGATAATGCCGATGATAATACTAACGACGATGATGGTGACGAGGGTGTACATGTTTCTGTGTATGTTTCTACACTTGTATCCATGCTAAGATTATCGACCTCACAGAAAAATCCACTAAAACATTCTTAGAATTAATAGTTGTATCAACTGAATAACGAAGCATGTTTTCGGATTGATATCATTTCAACGAGCCATTAATTGACTGCCGTGGTTGCAATTGTGTTTATCACTAATAAGACGAATTTTGAAAGGATTGGTGAAAATCTCGTATTCACGTCTAATATCATATAATTTTTTGAGCGGAGTTTTTCGTATATTTCATTTGGAAATGATCTATGCTAAACTAATTGTATATTTATCAGTGATATTCATGTGTATGTGTTTGTTTTTATGTTTTATTTTTTAAGTGCGTTTTTATGTTGTGTGTATGTATCTGTGTTTATGTGTGTGCGTGTGTGTGTGTTTGTGTGTGTGTGTGTGTGTGTGTGTGTGTGTGTGTGTGTGCTTCTTTTTGTTTTAGAGTCTGTGTATTTGTGTGTACTGGAGTATGTGCACGTGTCTATGCGTGTGTACCGGCTCCGGTCATGTCTAAAACAAAACAAAAAATCAGATACATTATTAGTAAAAGATTATGATTAATCAGTCATAGAAAATGGTATTTTGGTGGTTTAAATGACTGGTTAATTTTGAGCAAATTATATATCTAATACTCACCTATTCTGAATTCGCTGTCATGTGTAAAGTGACAGGTGTCATGTTGTCTGCATACTGCATGTTAGCTGTCTCTATGACATAATTTGCGTGATTCTGCACTGGATAATTGTCAGCATGCGATGAGGTTTCGTGTGCATGTGCGAATAAGTGTGGACATGTAAGAGCTAGAATTAATTATTATTAATATTAATGCATGTGATGGAGACGGAGATGGGGGTGTATTTGTTTACGTACAAATATTGTATTTATGAGTGTATTATGCACGTAACCAATACTTATCCGTAACCCATTCACACAAACACACACAAACACACACATTAATCCCTTCTCAAACAAAACAAACCCCTCCCTCCCTGCACCCCACCCCTACCCCCGTCCCCTTTCCCAACCGACCACCACCCACCGAGGCCTCCACCTTGACCCTCCGCGGAAGGTGCCAGCCCAGAAGGAGGTCCCGGCGATCTGGAAGTTACTACATAAATCACCTATAAAGTACCAACGAAGAAAGTGAGTTCCTGCGCGGTGTTAGGGTGAAGGAGGAGAGAGGATGGAGAATGGACAAGGGGAGTTATGGCATGGGAGTCTGAAAGAGGAAGTACTGGAGGTAAAATTTTGATATTTGGGGAGGGAAGGAGACAAGATTTTCCTTTAAGGTGGGCGAATGGGGTGCGGGGGAGCAATTGAAAAGGAGAGTCTGCGGAGTGAAGGAGCATATATAGATAGATAGATGTGTGTGCGTTTCCGTGTGCGTGCGTGAGTGCGTGCGTGTGTGTGGAGGGGGGGAGGGGTGAGTATATGTGTGCGAGCGTGTGCGTGTGTGCGCATGTGTGTGTGTTTAGATTACGCTTTATATTTTTAAACTCTGATTTCATTCTCTTAAAAGGCTTAGTGCAATAATTTCATGATACTGATGAACAGGTGGCGTAACGAATTCAACCCGAATTATTCACCCATATAAATAGTTTCTCCTGATCCCACCCCGTGTAATACATCCGCCTCTTTAACCAATGACCGTCTCTTAGAGAGAGAGAGAGAGAGAGAGAGAGAGAGAGAGAGAGAGAGAGAGAGAGAGAGAGAGAGAGACAGAGAGAGAGAGAGAGAGAGAGAGAAAGAGAGAGAGAGAGAAAGAGAAAGAGAGAGAGAGATACTCAGAATGAGCTCTGTGGCCGTCAAGCGTTTTGACGAACTCCCTCCTTCGTGCACCTGCTGGGGAAACGTGCTGCAGTCGCGGAGCCATCCTACCAAGCCCTTCGAGTTCGGGCTCCTCGGGGGGCGGTGGAGGAACCCGAGCTTGCTTCGGTGCTGCTGATCCTGGACACGGCAGAAGTATGTTCAGTAGGATACTCAGCAACATACTTGTTACACATTCAAAAGCAAATTCAATAGGATACTTGGCAATATAATTAATACATATGTTTAATACATATTCAAAGGCAAATTCAATAGGATACTTAACAATATTCTTATTTCACATCCAAAAGCAAATTCAACAGTATACACAACCGCAAATTCAACAGCATAATGAACAGCATACTCGATAACAAATTCAACAGCAAAGTCAACAGTATACTTATCATCAAAGTCAAAGTCCATCATGTTTATTGAGCAGTATAAAGATCTTTTCAATACTGGCCTCAAAAGATATTCAGTTTTCATGTTCCCCAAAACCGGAGAAAAACAGCGAGAGAAAAGGCTTTTTTTTGTCAGGAACTTTGTTTTTGTTTTGCCTCGCTTTAAACTGCTAGTTTTTGTTTGCTAGTTTGTTTGTTTTTCGATCTGCCATGTTCCTTCATTACAGTCCTCCCACAGGTCCTCTTTTTTATGTTGTTTTTGTAGTTATTTCTGAGGGGCGACAGTAGGTATTTCCATAACAAAACGCAAGAATTGACTTGGGGGGGGAAAGAGAAAGGTTTAGGGTGCGACCACACCGGTGACATGTTGCTTGAAGACAAACTGGAAACACTGTGGGTGACACAATAGGAGAATTCGGATACAAATCTCCTGATATGTATAGGGACATATCTGTTACAATGTTGAGAGACATATGGGCAATAGGAGTCGACTTGGTGAAACTGTCCACTCTATGCTGGTCTGATGGTTGCTGGGAGGTCGCTGACGACATCACCCCGTCCACACCAGGATTGCTAACCTATCGGCCAACAAATCCGTATCAACATGGCTACTACGATGGTCCTCAACGACTTAACAACTTGTTACCCAACTTAATGTCTTAATGTTCCCACCGTGTTTTCTCAAAAGATTTCCTCCGTGCAACCCTTCCCTACTACCAGAGGGGAGTTCCTTCTCCTATCGATTGATCCTTTCGGGATTTCATTCTCTCCTTGGCTTCTCTCCTTCCTCTGTGGATTTTTAGCTCTTTCAGGGGGAAGTCCGTCCAGTCATCGCTCTCTTCCTTCCCTGGATTTCCTCCTTTACAGATTCTTCTACGGGGGATTTCCCTATCTTCATGGATTTTTCTTAAAGAGGTTCTTTCCTTTCGAGATTTATCATAGAATCAATTCCTCCTCCATATGGTTTCCTCTTCAGGCGGCTTCTTTCTCCTTCTCAAGTTCCTCTTCACACAACCCTCTTCTCTTCTAGTCTTCGGGGAATGGGATTTTCCTCCTTTCAAAATCGTCTCGAACGGGCTCTCCTCCCCTGGGGATTTCTTGAGTCCTTTCTTTCTGGGTATTTTCTTCTACTTGACTCCTCTTATGGTTTGTATGATATTACCGGTCTCCGATCTACCCAAAACCACCATATCTATGAAAAAGAAATAAGAGATAAATGCACCTGAGTACAAATGACCTTCAATATGAACAATTATTGTCCTTGGGAACTGAAAATAAAAATGTTCATATTACCTTAGGGGTGGTTCATAATTTTCAATATTTTCACGTGTACAAACCGCACGCTGGGTGGGTGGGTGTGGGGGGGGGGGGGTTCAGGGACTGGTGTACGTTCAAAAAAAATATATCGATCTTTTTTATATGAGTAAACAATCATCTTCAGCCTTTTTATTCAACATTTTTAGGCGACAGGCATAAAGTCACCTTCGTGAAAATCCAAATTTTCTTGTACGCTTTTGGAGAGGGGGGGAGGAGTGTATCCAAAAAGTGTCTGTTTTGTACACATGAAAATGTTGAAAACGTCGAACTACTCCTTACTGGCCTTGATAAGCACTAACCTGCAACCATGTGCAATAACAAATTATCGTAAAGGCTCAATCTGCTTTGATGACTTGAAGATGACTGATGCACCAAGCCAATATCGACTAACGGAATATAGGCCTTCATTCGAGGGATCAAAAACACGTGGGATTATGAAGAGACATTTCTCACAGACCATTTCCTCTGGGGTCTAAGAAGCTTCGATGTTCTGTTAAAGGAAACTGAAGAAATATAAAGAAAAGAAAGGAAAAGAAAACGCCTACTTTGCACCACGATCGATGTTCTCCAACAGAAGCCAGTGGTCGCTCCTACTGTATTTTTGCAGCGCAATATGAAACCATTTACTAAACACCCCCAACTAAAGAGAAGAAGCATAAGCCTGAATGATCCACATGTCTGTATCATATTGGCTTCGTATTATACATTGCATGTAAAGAGAGAGCGATTCCAGGCTTCTGTTGACATAACCCGTTTTTGATGCACAGTACTTATTTTTTTCCCCCTTCGTCTTTTCATAGGTTGCTGATAATGTTTTTCTTCTTCGGTTTTTCGTCTTTGGTATCTCTTCTCTGAATTTACGCCTCATTTCTCTTACAGTTCAGGGATTTCCTCCTTATGGGTTCCTCATCGATTTTTTTTTTTCTTCTTCTTCTTTTTTATTTATTTATTATTTTTTTTTTAATTCAGCCCTTTCTGGAATCTTACTCTTGGGATTTCCTTGTTGTGTCAGTTCCTACTTTAGCTGTTTTTGTTGTTGTTTTTCTTTGTTTTCTGTGTATTTTTGTTTGTTTCTTGCTGCTCTTTTCAGGGGCCTTCCCTTGCAGATTTGACTTCACGGTTTCTTTTTCAACTTTTAGATGATTCCTTCCAAATTCCGAATTGCTTTTGAGATCTCTTCCTCTTTGGGATATTTCGCCATTTGTTTTCACTTCGATGAACTTCCCCATCACCAGAGGTACATTTTCAGGGGACAAACGCGTCCCTTCAAAGCATATTCCCCTACTTCTGGACTCAGTTTCAGGGAATATCCCCTTCTTTTTGAGTTCCTTTTCATGGGATTACATTCCCATTTACTTCTCAGGGGTTTTCAGTATCCTTCTGCGTTTCACTCCTAAGGATCTATTGGTTTCTCTTCAGAGTAAATGGTCTTTTATTTCTCTTCTCCTCTATCGAACCCGCACAGGAATATCCGCCTAAAGATTAGTTTCCTTTTGCAGCACATGATTTGATTTATTTGATTTATTCACATTGAGTTGCCAAAATATATCAGAAATATATCTAATTCTTTGATATCAAAGTGATTTAGCTTCTTGTTTGTTGCAGTAAAATGGGAACAGGACATTCTGGATCCAGGACTCCTTTTTTATCAATATAGACCAAAGGTCTCTTCTATCTCCTTACCGTAGATACAGCCTTTTGATTGAGTGTTGGGACGAGCTCTTCTAGTATGAAGCACCATACGTTTTTGGTGAGGCAACCAACTTTGCAGTATATACCAGTAAATCATTCGTCCGTAAACTTTTCCCAGTTGAAGGTTTTTGTAAGTTTCCTACAAGCTTGCTTGTGAGTACTTCCGTTGTTGCTTGTTGGTCTTTTCTTGGATCGTTTCTAGATTCACACTTTGTTCTTGCTGCTCTGCGACACTGGTAACCAATCCAGGATGGGTCCGAGGCCTCTTCAGTTCTGGAGCCCATTCGTCAGTCTAGATATCATAAATGCTACTCTGTCGTAATATGCGCCATCTGTACTTCGCAGATCTACTGTTATAGCCTCCCAGTTTGTTCTCTCCCATTGTCAGAGAGTTTTCACTTTCTTATTGGCCTCACTCCCATCAATGAGAGAGTGAGCGAGAACAGGATCATGATCAGGTTTACAGTTATGAAGTAGACTGGAATGCCAGATATGACTGGGCCTAGGGAGGAACCTAATTCCTAATGACCTTGATTCGAGTAGGAATATACGAAAATTATTTTACACAAGTTGTTCATTTCTGCATCCAATAGTATTATGTTAGACCACATCTCAGTTGGTATGAAGAAATTCATACTTGCCTCTAAGGCAAAGAACACAGATGTATAACTTGTTCCTTTACAATAAATACCTTGATTGTAGGCCACCAGGAGGCACTATATAGAGATATTAAATGTGCAAATCCTTCGTAGCGCATACTGCCACTCCACTTTTTTTCCGTCGGTGCGATCTCTGCGTTCTCATTAACTGTATCCTGAGATTTTACATTCACGTTTGGCTATTGTGCTATCATGTACTACTTGATATCAAGCTCCTGGGAGTGCCATGAGAGTTAACTCTTCTATGTTCATGCAGAGACCGGGAACATTAGCCCAAAGAAATATTACAGTTGACTGGCAACCTCGCAAATATAGGATATTGCTAGTTGTGAGCTAGTATGAATATGTCTGAATCCCTTGAAGTATCTGCGCTTTATTGAGAAACGTGAGTATGAGGAGTCACAGACTGTGCAAAGTTACTTTGAAAAGAACGTAGCAGAGCTGCTGTCTGGTTAGTCTCTTTAGTGATTCATCAGGTAAAGAAAGGAAGATCTTTGTTTTTCCTTTACAATACTAATACGACAGTCGACTTGGTTGAGACCAGGTTTCTGGCAGAAAGCGTATTTTGATTTTGTTTTGTGCCACTGAGTACTTTCTGGGGTAGGGGAGATGTGAGGAATGGGAAGTGAAACAAGCAAATAAGAACAAGAGAAAAAAGAAAGAGGGAGAGAGAGAACGCAGACGCACTCACGCACGCGCGCGCTCACACACATATATATAAGCGTGTGTGTCTGTTTGTGTGTGTGTAGATATATATGAATATATGAATGTATATGTCCGTATACATATGCATATATATGTGTGTGTACGTTTTTGAATGGAAAGACGAGAGAGAGCACTCATGCTATCAGGACTCCGGAAAGGATAGAACCCTTAAAAATGGAATCCTGTTATGGTAATATGTAATATAACGTATTTACCAAATTCCGTAGAATCTGAAGACAGAACGAATCCTTAGAAGAAACATATCAAGAGGAATCATATATATACATTATTTCTGAAGGTCGTGTTCCACTCGGGAACCGTAATCTCAGAATGAAAAGGAGAGTCAGGGCTGAGGCTAACATCTTTATTGTAATTACAGAAAGTATAACGAGAAGATATGGCCAACGAACACTCAAGACCTACAAATGCGTCAACAAGAACATCTTCAAAACCAAGACAAGATTCCCCAAAGTTCCCAAGAACGATACACCACATAGGGCTATTGCGTCAACACATTTAATTATAACCTTTTTAAATTCCTAATCGAAATCATACAACCATTTGCCACTAATGAGTACACCACTGCCAAGACCTTGGATTTCGTGATTGAAATTCAACTTGGCTCTGAAGATTCAACAATAATAGCCAGCTTTGATGTTGAATCATAATTCCCTAACGGTCCTCTGTCAGGAACCACCCAGACTATCACAGGCACCATATCCGATAAGTCTTTATCATAATTCGGTCTAAAAAAATGATTAATTCCCAATAAGACGATCCCACAAGAGACTATACACTCAAAATGGCCGTGTAGCCATGGGTTCACCCTTCGGCCGAAGTTATGCCAATACTTCCCTATGCCATCACGAACGTAATTGGCTAAATAATTACCCAGATAATTTCAAACCAATATTCTACAAAAGGTATATAGATGACGCGTTCCTTTTGTTCAAACGACAGTAACACATCGAACAGTTTCTGTCATATCTGAATGAACAACATCCAAACATTAGTTTACGTGTGGAACAAAAAAAAAAAAAAAAAAAAAAACACTTTCCTTTCTTTATACATTGATATCGAAAGAAAACGGACGCCTCTCTACTACGGTTTACAGAAAACCTACCTTCACTGGTTTAGGAATGAACTATTTGAGTTTCTTACCCCTGAAATATATCACCAATCTAATCAACACGGCATTTAACATATGCTCCACCTGGATCCATTTTGACAATGAAATTAAGTTCTTAGTTATTTTTTAATAGTATGTATGCATATAAGTATGTGTGTATATATATATAGATATAGATAGATAGATAGATAGATAGATAGATAGATAGATAGATAGATAGATAGATAGATAGATAGATAGATAGATAGATAGATAGTTAGATAGATAGATATATCACGGTTTCAAAAAAAAGTTAGATTGTTTTTATAAACGCGACCTTAATGTCAATAATACAAAAATATATCTGTACATTGTGTGGCATGTACGTATGTGTGCATTTATTTCATAGCAAAATTTTATAAAGTATCGGAAGAGAAGAGTCGTGAGAGCGGATGCGCCTCCCCCGGGGCAGTGGCGGCGCCGCGACCCGAGGAAAAGTATTGCTGGTCGACCGCCAGGCGGGGAGCATGCATCACCGCGGCCTGCGTGCGCGCGCGCCCTCAGGGGTACACGCGAATCCATACGTGCATAAAGTACGCTACATGGTATACATTATGTGTGTGTGTGTGTGTGTGTGTGTGTGTGTGTGTGTGTGTGTGTGTGTGTGTGTGTGTGTGTGTGTGTGTGTGTGTGGGTGGGTGGGTGGGTGGGTGTGTGTGTGGGGGGGTGGAGTCTGAAAGGATGTTATTTATTTTGTTATAGTAATTTTGAAGAACATTTGCGTATTGCTCAGTATGGTCTGGTCTTTGCATAGATTTTCTGCAATGATGTACATAGATATCATTAGCAAGTGCAGAGATTTTCTTGAAAACTGTATCACTTTTGAACAACTGATAATTTCGTTCGAAATTAACAAAGAAATTGGCAAAACTCGAATTTCGGGGTCGAAAACTCTTCCTTAGCAGTTAAAATTTTGTCTGAGAAGTTAAAGATTATTTTGTTTGCATCAACGTTTTTCTTTGGGTCAGTGCCCAAGTTTTTTTTTTAACTCTCTATGATAGATAGTACTTACAGAAGGTAATCTCCCTTCTACATTCAGATTGATTAATGTAGAAAGGCATTGAAAGTCGAACTTGCTGACTTTAGATCTTAAGAACAATTCTATATTCTTGGATTTGAAGATATTCTTGTTAACGCATCTGTAGGTCTTGAACGAAGGTTGGCAGTATCTTGTATTGCTAATTTCGGTTGTTGATTTCCCACTCGGAGAAAATAACGAACATAACATATAATTAGATACAAGAACAAAGAAAAAAATATAGTTCATAAAAGGAGCAACCATAAAATGGTAATAAGATTAAACAAAAAAAGTGTGTAAAGGAAAGACATACCAAACAAGTGCGGAATGATCGGTATGGCGATTGATTGTACCGTGAACAACTGGATGGTTGTGTTGTTATTTAGCTCGGGTTTCATCTTGTGGGTATGTAGGGATTCTAGGATGGAGGTCGAATCTGTTGGATGTTAAAGGCAGAATTTTGAAAGGATGGTCTTCTGTTTGTGAATGATGGCGGATAGCGGGGAAAGATGGTCTGCTCAGAGGTAGGCTGGTTCTTAGAGATTTACCAATATGTTCAAGTATTCTGTGTTTAAACCATCGTATAGAGCAGTGTTGTCCAAACATTTCGCCTGTTGTACCCTTTATTATCTTCTTGTACTGTTACGTACCCCCCCCCCATCCCCCGTCCACTATGACTAAACAAACTGTTTCATTTAGGATAATGCAAATAATATATTAATTATGAAAAGAATGCATTGCGTGTTGGTCAATGAATTTGCATTTAATACACGAATAAAAAGGAGGATTTACTAACAAAATGCTTCAGGAATACTTACACAACTTAAGGTGAGATGCGAGGCGTGTGTTCCTTGTTTGTTCACGTACCCCTATGATCCATGTTGCGTACACCAATGGGTACACGGACCCCAGTTTGGACAGCACTGGTGTAGACGATCCAATGTACGTAGCATTACATCTAGGACAGTTATAGATATATACGATATTTGAGCGAAGTTTTGAGGGTAGATATGTCCTCATTTTTAATTGAGTTAATATTGTATGAATTAACAAAAAGAGTGTTGAATTTGATCTATGGGAACGAACATTTCAGTATCACGTAATTGTTTACTGATGGTGACGCCCATATGTCCGAGGTACGGTAACTTTGTGTACTTGGTTTCTTTAAGAGCAGCTTGTATTTTGGTGGGTGGACATAATTTGTTATCTGGGAATGATCGAAGTGTCTTGTAAAGTATGTTGTCGGGATAACCATTTTTATATAAATAATCAATCAAGAACTTCATTTCATTTTCAAACTGCTTCCAGGTGGAGCATATGTTGAATGCTCTGTCCAGCATATGCTCCACCTGGATGCTCTATTGACAGTGGCGCTCAAGAAGTGTGAATGAGACAAGGGACTATCTCCTACTTTTCCTATTCTTAACAATATGTCAGTTGTAAGTTGTAAGTTTAATTGTTGTTCCACTGGTGTAAACGTCCATATATATATATTTTATATATATATATATATATATATATATATATATATATATATATATATACAACATATACACACATTACATATATATATATATATATATATATATATATATATATATACAACATAAACACACATTACACACACACACACACACACACACACACACACACACACACATATATATATATATATATATATATATATATATATATATATATATATATATATATATATATATATAATACATCGTATACACACATTATATTATATATATACATATAGATACGTATATATAATTAAATGAATTAAATTGAATATCCTTCAGAGTACTATTTTCCCGTTCCTCGCGACGACCCCCCCCCCCTGCGCGCGCGGGGGCTCTCCTCCCAGCGGCGGTGTCCTCGCCTTCCATTAGTCATCGTTTCGCGTGAGCGGTGAATACGAAGCTGGAACTAATCTCAATCTATGCGAAAATGAGGACGAAGTTGAGAGCGCCAACCCATTAGGATGAAGCCAGAGACGGAAGACATGTTTTCTTTGTTTTTCGCTTCCCGTTTCTGTTTTGTTTTCTGTTTTTGTTTTTATCTTTTCTTTTCTCATTCTCTCGCTTCCTTGTTTTATGGTTTCTTTTGTTTTGATATTGCTTTGATGTTTCATGTTTTTATGTTTGATGTTCATTTATTTTATTTTTACTTTTGCAACATGCTAACGCGTTTGATCCGATGGCGAAAAGGCGGGAAAACAGTGAGGCAAAAAAATGGATTATTGACTTAAGCCCTTGGTGCGCGCGTTCTTTGCCTCTGCCGTTGCAAATTACATGAACGTCATGCGATATTCGGATCATCAGTTATTGCAACAAATACATGCAGATAGAAAATAGACAGCAAAGGTAACGGAAGCGTGAGAAAACAGAAGGAAAAAGAGAGAAGCCGATAGAGCGAGCAGGAGGAACGCAGAAGGAAGAGCTAAAAAGTGAGAAACCGAAAACAAACACAGACGGAGTTGGGGAACGAAAGATAGCAGAAGGGGAGACGGAGAGAGGAATATCGGATGTTTTCTGTGGCGAAGGAAACGTGAGAGTGGCTTTTCTCGTGCGGGAATTTGTGTGAAGAATTGTATATTAAGATATTTTAATTATCGATATGGCACAGCCGTTAACAACTATCGTACCTGACAACCTCTCTACACCACATCAAAAAATTGATGAATCAAAATTGATAAAGTTATTTTATCGAGTACGACTCAAACTCACAAGACCATGTTTCTCCGATACACTTTAAAAATCTTACTATAAATATTGGTAATAAACCGCTTCCTCTTTCAGGCAACATTCTTGCATGGGGGGAGGGGGTGCTTGACCGCTGACGAGCGTAATCGGACGCAAGGGTCAGTTTGCAGTGTTTTGCGAGGTGTATTAGAGGACACCTTCAGGGATGACAGGGAAATACTGTCTGCATGTGAATATATGTGTTTATGTTTGTGTGTCTACACACACACACACGCGCGCGCACACACACACACACACACACACACACACACACACACACACACACACACACACACACACACACACACACACACACACACACGCACACACACACACACGCACACACACACACACGCACACACACACGCACACATACACACACACACACACACACACACACACACACACACACACACACACACACACACACATATATATATATATATATATATATATATATATATATATATATATATATATATATATTCGTATACAGTGAACCCTCGCTAATACGCGGTTCACCTTTCGCGTTCTCGCTGCTTTACGGATTTGCATTGTGAATTGTGTTCTGCATTCTGATTGGCTAAACAGTCTCTCCGCTTCT
>NC_091588.1:10853098-10875598 GCF_042767895.1 Penaeus vannamei
TTTGGGGATTTTTTTATATATACTTTTAGCCTTTTTTTCATTATAGATGGGCTTTATGATTATTATCATCATTAATATCATTAATGGCATTAACATGATCATTATCATCATTTTAGTAATTATCGCCATAATTACCCTTAATATAATCATTATAATAACTATTATCTTAATTATTAATGTCATTTTCCTCATTATTTCTATAATGATAATAACAATAATCATAATTTTAGAAATAATAACAACAGTAATAATTATAATAACATTAATAGCGATATTATGATTATTCGTACTATCATTATTATTTCTAATTATTATCGTTATCGTTAGTCTTATTGTTATTATCATGAAAAGCATTAGAGTATTGTTGATGATTGCTATTATTGCATTAATTACGCAAAATATCATTATAATTATCATTTTATTATAATTATCCTAATTAATGTCATAATTATCCTAATTAATGTCATAATTATCCTAATTAATGTCATAATTATCCTAATTAATGTCATGATTATCGTAATTAATGTCATAATTATCATTATTATCGTCATTATTAATGGGATTAGCATGAAAATCATCATAATTAGCCGAATCATTGCAGAAATCATCACAATCATCCCATAAACCCGAAAAGTTTTTTTTTCGACCATATTCTCGTAACGCTATGTATCGCTAGATTTCGCCGTTCTTTCGACTTTGGGGATTTTTATACTTTTAGCCTTTTTTTTCATTATGGATGGGCTTTATGATTATTATCATCATTACTATCATTAATAGCATTAACATCATCATAATAATCATTATAGTAATTATCGCCATAATTACACTTAATATAATCATTATAAGAGCTATTATCTTAATTATTAATGTTATTTTCCTCATTATAACTATTTCTATAATGATAATAACGATAATAATAATTTTAGAAATAATAACAACAACAGTAATAATTATAATAACAATAATAGTGATATTATGATTATTTCTACTATCATTAATATATCAAATTATTATCATTATCGTTAGTCTTATTGGTATTATCATGAAAATCATTAGAGTCTTGTTGATGATTGCTATTATTGCATTAATTACGCAAATTATCATTATAATTATCATTTTATTATAATTATCCTAATTAATGTCATAATTATCATTATTATCGTTATTATTAATGGGATTATCATGAAAATCATCATAATTAGCCGAATTATTGGAGAAATCATCATAATCATTCCATAAACTTGAAAAGGGGTTTTTTTTCTACCATATTCTCAAATGGCTAGATTTCGCCGTTTTTTCGACTTTATACTTTTACCTTTTTTTCATTATGGATGGGTTTATGATTATTATCATCACCATTATTATTATTAATAGCATTAACATGATCATTATCATCATTATAGTAATTATCGCCATAATTACCCTTAATATAATCATTATAAGAGCTATTATCTTAATTATTTATGTTATTTTCCTCATTATAAATATTTCTATAATGATAATAACGATAATAATAATTTTAGAAATAATAACAACAACAGTAATAATTATAATAGCAATAATAGTGATATTATGATTATTTCTACTATCAGTAATATATCAAATTATTATCATTATCGTTAGTCTTATTGTTATTATCATGGAAATCATTAGAGTATTGTAGATGATTGCTATTATTGCATTAATTACGCAAATTATCATTATAATTATCATTTTATTATATTTATCCTAATTAATGTCATAATTATCCAAATTTATGTCATTATTATCGTCATTATTAACGGGATTATCATGAAAATCATCATAATTAGCCGAATTATTGGAGAAATCATCATAATCATTCCATAAACTTCAAAAGAGGGGTTTTTCTACCATATTCTCAAAAGGCTAGATTTCGCCGTTTTTTCGACTTTATACTTTTACCTTTTTTTCATTATGGATGGGTTTATGATTATTATCATCACCATTATTATTAATAATAACATTAACATGATCATTATCATCATTATAGTAATTATCGCCATAATTACCCTTAATATAATAATTATCCTAATTAATGTCATAATTATCCTAATTGATGTCATAATTATCATTATTATCGTCATTATTAATGGGATTGTCATGAAAATCATTTCATTATAGATGGGCTTTATGATTATCGTCATCATTATTATCATTAATAGCATTAACATCATCATTATCATCAAAGTAATTATCGCCATAATTACCCTTAATATAATCATTATAAGAGCTATTATCTTAATCATTAATGTCATTTTCCTCATTATAACTATTTCTATAATGATAATAACAATAATTATAATTTTAGAAATAATAACAACAGTAATAATTAAAATTACAATGATAGCGATATTATGATTATTTCTACTATCATTATTATTTCTAATTATCATCATCATTAGTCTTATTGTTATTATCATGAAAATCATTAGAGTATTGTTGATGATTGCTATTATTGCATTAATTATGCAAATTATCATTATAATTATCTTTTTATTATAATTATCCTAATTAATGTCATAATAATCATTATTATCGTCAATATTAATGGGATTAACATGAAAATCATCATAATTAGACGAATTACTGTAGAAATCATCATAATCATCCCATAAACTCGAAAACAGTTTTTTTTCGACCATATTCTAAAAAGGCTAGATTTCGCCGTTTTTTTCGACGTTGGGGATTTTTATACTTTTAGCATTTTTTTCATTATGGATGGGCTTTATGATTATTATCATCATTATTATCATTAATAGCTTTAACATGATCATTATCATCACTATAGTAATTATCGCCATAATTACCCTTAATATAATCATTATAAGAGCTATAATCTTAATTATTAATGTCATTTTCCTCATTATAACTATTTATATAATGATAATAACAATAATGATAATTTTAGAAATAATAATAACAACAGTAATAATAATAATAACAGTAATAGTGATATTATGATTATTTCTACTATCATTATTATTTCTAATTATTATCATTATCGTTAGTCTTATTGTTATCATGAAAATCATTAGGTTAGGTTAGGTTAGGTTAGGATTAGGTTAGGTTAGGTTAGGTTAGGTTAGGTTAGGTTAGGTTAGGTTAGGTTAGGTTAGGTTAGGTTAGGTTAGGTTAGGTTAGGTTAGGTTAGGTTAGGTTAGGTTAGGTTAGGTTTAGGTTAGGTTAGGTTAGGTTAGGTTAGGTTAGGTTAGGTTAGGTTGGGTTAGGTTAGGTTAGGTTAGGTTTAGGTTAGGTTATGTTTAGGTTAGGTTAGGTTATGTTGTTAGGTTATGTTTAGGTTAGGTTAGGTTAGGGTTAGGATAGGTTAGGTTAAGTTTAGGTTTGGTTGGGTTAGGTTAGGTTAGGTTAAGTATAGGTTAGGTTAGGTTAAGTTTAGGTTAGGTTAGGTTAGTTTGTGTGAGGTTAGCTTAGGTTTAGGTTAGGTTAGGTTAGTTTAGGTTTAGGTTAGGTTAGGTTAGTTTAGGTTGGGTTAGGTAAGGTTAGGTTTAGGTTAGGTTAGGTTGAGTAGGGTTAAGTTAGGTTAGGTTAGGTTTAGGTTAGGTTAGGTTAGGTTTAATTAGGTTAGGTTAAGTTTAGGTCAGGTTAGGTTACGTTAGGTTAGCTTAAGTTTATGTTAGGTTAGGTTAGGTTTAGGTTAGGATAGGTTCGGTTACGTAGGGTAGGTTAGGTTTAGGTTAGGTTAGATTAGGTTTAGGTTAGGTTAAGGTTAAGTTAGGTTTAGGTTAGGTTAGGTTTTGTTTAGGTTAGGTTAGGTAGGTTAGGTTAGGTCAGGTCAGGTCAGGTCAGGTCAAGTTAGGTTAGGTTAGGTTAGGTTTGGTTAGGTTTGGTTAGGTTAGGTTAGGTTAGGTTATATTTGTTAGGTTATGTTAGGTTCGGTCGGTTAGGTTAGGGTTAGATTAGGTTAGGTTTATGTTAGGTTAGGTTTATGTTAGGTTAGGTTAGGGTTAGTAGAGGTTAGGTTATGTTTGTTAGGTTAGGTTAGGTTAGGTAGGTTGGGTTAGGTTAGGTTAGGGTTAGATTAGGTTAGGTTAGGGTTTGGTTAGGTTAGGTTAGGTTAGGTTAGGTTAAGGAGGTTAGGTTTAGGTTAGGTTAGGTTAGGTTACGGTTAGGATTGGGTAGGTTAGGTTATGTTTGTTAGGTTAGGTTAGGTAGGTTAGGTTAGGTTAGGGTTAGATTAGGTTAGGTTAGGTTAGGTTTAGGTTAGGTTAGGTTAGGGTTTGGTAAGGTTAGGTTAGGGAGGTTAGGTTAGGTTAGGTTAGGTTAGGTTTAGGTTAGGTTAGGTTGGGTTAGGTTAGGTTAGGTTAAGGTTACGTTAAGTTTAGGTTAGGTTAGGTTTGTTTAGGTTAGGTTGGGTTGGGTTAGGTTAGGTTTAGTTTAGGTTAGGTTAGTTTAGGTTAGGTTAGGTTAGGTTAGTTTAGGATAGGTTAGGTTAGGTTAGTTTAGGATAGGTTAGGTTAGTTAGGTTAGGTTAGGTTAGGGTTAGGTTAATAACTATAATTATGATAACTAATGAGTATGGCAATGAAAATGCTAATGATCATAATGAGAATGATAATAATGATAATAATAATAACAATGATAATAGCGGCAGTTGAAATGATAATGATACTGAAATGATAATGATTCTCGGTGATTCAAGAAATATATGATAATATATATGAATCCAGAACGTTTAAATTCAAAATGAAAATTCTAACGCAAGGAGGTAAATTACTAAATTGAATATGTGCGTATTAGAAGGCTTCTTTAAGATTATTTAGATAAGGAAGCCACGATGGACAGCGGATCCATTGCAGCGGAGAAACAGCCTGCAAGGGATTTCGGCAGCAAATATGTAACATAGGATGAATAGTATAATGTATGACACATGAGTAAAGTAATTGAAACAGATGGCGTATTACTGACTATCAGAGTTTTTGCTGTCGAGGACGCTCTTCCCCCACATGGATGCAGCCGCGACCGTAAGCTGTAGCAGCGTGGTGGTTCTCTAATCCATTCAATAGTGAAGACTGTATCACACAGGCCCTAAGCGGGTTTTAAACCGAGCGCCAATTGAGATGCAGGGCAGTGTAGATCATGACAGACACAGGACATGGAAGGGGCAGAGCCACACAAGGCAACATAGGCGTGGTGCACACAGTGACACACACGCACACACACACACACACACACACACACACACACACACACACACACACATATGAGAGGAAATTGATTTCCATACCATATACTCACTTCTAGGGCCATATATGGTAACTGTTTTTGCGTATAGATGTCAGAGCTATGGTTTGTTCCAACATACATCCAAATAAAAAGGTAATATAAACTAAAAGGTGTTTGTTTTGCGAGACGTCTGCTCCGGCAAACTGGACCATTGTAATTTAACCCGGGAAGTCTTACGAACTCGCCGCGTCCGGGGTTTGATGCCGGACGTTACGGGCTCATGACGTCATCGTTTATAGAGGCGGAGCCCATCCTGGTCGAGTACAAGCTCGGCCACCTTGCTTCTGGCATGTGTGACAGTGTTTCTTCCACAGGGCCTTTAACTGAGCGTTAGGTCAGTTTCAAGAAGTTTCAGGGCCTTCGATTCTCCCCTGGAAATTTCAAGGCCCGACCGCTGTTACTTAGATGGTAGCAGCCCTTTTCGATGTCGACCGAAATATTTATTTTTTCACCTTGCCTTAGAGAATCGGCAAGTGTGAAGCAGTCATTAGAGATTATAAAATGAGATTATTTTCTGAAACCTTATTAAATTTCACGTAAGATGAGACATACCTTCATTTTTTTCGGAATAATTTTTAAAATCTGGCGTGTCCAAAAAACAATAACAAAGAAGTTTTTCATGCAAATAAATAAACATATGCTGTTCATATGGAGTATTTTATATTCTTTATGTTTTCATCATATATAGTTTTGATCTATGAGCAAAACATTTCAAAAATGCAAACCTCCCCCCACCCAAAAATGGGGGTAAGATTGCTAGATGATCCGGATCACCACCAAAATTTTATGGTTATTTTATTAGTTAGATACAACTCAGGCAAAAAATATATAATAAAAATGATAAAATCTGTCCATAACTTTTGGTTTCAAAAAATGATCTATATGTCCTTACAGATTATAATATTTTTACACTGCCCTGTACTTGTATACCGTCTTTACAAGGAAGTTTTTAGTTTAGTCCTTTATTTACCACCCTGGCTAACTGCACAAGCGTGGGCAAGCTGTGGTACATTTGATGCATGGTCAAAGTATTATATAATAGTATTACAGTGTAAATCTAGATCATAAAATTATTACGGTCTAAAATATATAATTTAAAAGAAAATCAGTAATTTATCTACTCATCTATCAAGCCGGCATATGGCTTGGGCGTGGAAAGGCAATGCAACATTTGATATGTGGTCATGTGATACTACATTCCAAATTTAGGATACAGCATAAGTATATCTTCCATGACATCAGATGATATGAAGTAGTTACATAGTTCTCCATACCCCATGCTATGTGGTCTGAAAGGCTGTATTACATGGCACTCTGAGACATAATGTACAAGTGTTCGCTTATATTCTTCATTGCATAATTTACACTCAGTTTCTTCGACATTACAAACTGTACCGACCTGTCAATACAATCTATAACCAGGCCTGATCCTTGCGGTCACAATATCAGTCTTTTTCTTGTTTTGTATAAACTGTAGATGAATATATCTTGCGTAAACCGGTCATAGTACTTTATGCTACAGTTTTCAGGCCGTTTAAAATTAAGCGTCAGACAAGTCCTCTTTGAAGGAAGTTTTAATGATGTGTGAAATCTTAGCAAGAAGTACTCCAAGATCTATATCAACGCTTTGCTTGTCACATGCTGATTTTGCTAGGCGGTCAGCATGATCATGCCTGGCGATTCCAACATGCGATGGTATCCACACAAAACGTATATCATGGCCTCGTTCTTTGGCACGATACACATTTATCCTTATGCCATTTGCAATATTTCCTGCACCTTTGTCTAGTGTGTTCAGTGCCTGGAGAGCACTCTGTGAGTCGCTGTAAATTACCCCTGAGCCTTGACTTAATAGAAATTCGGTGGCTATGAGCCAACTCAGTTTGCGTAGTGCTAACTCAGTCATGAACCCGCCTACAATCCTAGTGCTACAAAATATTGTTTTTATATACGACAAAAGCGCATCCTGCTCTATTCCTAGACTGCAATCAGTGTAGCATTCATACGCATTGGGCATAGGTTCAAGGTGCTCACTGATAATTGCTAAAGCATACTACTTAAGTTGAGTATGGGGGGCACTGTCTTTTTGGGGGGCAGTCGTTTAATACACTTAGGTCCGACATTTTCCACGGTGGAGCAGAACGTCCACGTAGGGTCTTAGTTATGGATATGTTCAGCTGAGACAGGTGCTTACATGTTATTTGTTGCCATGGATTTGAATTTGAATCGATGTTGCCATTCAAAGTTAGCTCCACTATTCTATGTTTTAGTTGCCTTTGGAACTCTGTACAACAGAGGTGTTCTCTTATTGCTTTGACGCTAAATGTGGTGTTTATGTATAATATTCTTTCATAAACAGACGGAAAATTAAGTTCTGTTCTCATATTCACAATCCTCGTTGTCTTAGGGGCTCCGAGAATAAGCCTCATGGCCTCATTTTGTACAATTTCTAAACTAGCTAACTCTGATTCCTTGTATAATACTAGGTGCAATGCATGATAATCTATGACCGACCGTATGTATGACAGGTAAAAGTCTAGCAATATTGACATTAATGCCATGGTCTTTGCCGACAAGTGTCCTAAGTGGCTTCAGCCGTTCCCACAGCCTTTTCTTCAGGTTTTGTATGAACTCTGCATCATTAACAGCCACCCCGAGATATTTGTATTGGTGACAGAGATCTAGCTCAACGTCATTGATTTGAAACCTTGGCAGAGGGATTGTTTAAGGGTTAAGTGCTTTGTTTTTTTTAGTCGATATGATCAAGCCACACTCTGTAGCCCTTGCTGAGAGCACATCAAGGATCTGTTGCATTCTCTCCTCGGATGAGGATTTAATGCAAATATCATCGGCATAGCAAATAATTGAGTCATTGCCCTTAAGTACTATATCGCCTAGTAATCTATGCATTAAGATGTTAAATAGCATGGGACTAAGTACGCCTCCCTGAGGTGTGCCGAGTTCAAACACTTTTGTATGAGTACTCTTAACACCCCTAAAGAAAACCTGAGGCGATCGATTGGATAGATACATTTGAATCCATGTTAACAGTTTTCCTTGAATACCAAAGCTAGCTAGTTGCACAAGGATCATTTCTCTGTTTGCAATATCAAAGGCAGATTGAAGATCAAGAAATAAGGTTTGCATGCCTGGTATTGAGTTTGTTAAGTATTCTGCAAAACAATGCTGACTGCTACGTCCTGGGAGAAATCCATACAGTCTGGGGGATAACTTAGCATGTATACGGTACATGAGTCTGTTCAGAATTATTCTCTCAAATACTTTGCACAGACAGGAGGTCAAGGAAATTGGTCTGTATTTGTCAGTGTTGGATTTGGGTCTTGGGATGATTAAACTTTTAGTCCAGGAGCTGAGTCTATACAGGTGTAAGAGTGGGTTGCTTGGCACCTGCGCAATGAGGCGAAGAACACTGTAAGTAATGCCATCCTCGCCAGGGGCTGTTGCCTTCCCTTTCACAACCAGTGAAGTACAGACTTTACCATGAACTAGATTTCTGCCAAATACATAATCTAACCTGCCACCTCCCAAATGAGTTTCTATTTCTGTGTCATATACTGTCAGTGATCTACTGTTCCTGAAATGTTTGAATTCTTCCCCATTACTATTACGCTGGCTGTCTCCAAAGTGTGAGTGCCTTGCATTAAGGTCGCCCATGCATAACGTGCCTTGGTTGTGAAAATTGGGTAAAGAACTAGCCAGAAATGTTGACGATCTGGCATATATATTATATACTGAAAAATACCCAGAGGCAGTCTGAATTTTTAAATGATGGAACTTCAGTGTTCTCGGATATTTTAAACTAATTTAAGTGGCAATGTTACCTTCACATGTTGACATATGTCATGGCTGTATTCACATAAGAATGATATCCCTTAATTGAAGGTGCAATTTTCATTTTAGCAGCAGCAGCAAAAGGTTCTTGCATGCAAATCACATCAATATTAGATTTACAAATATAAAACTCTAGGTCACTCAGCCTAGGCTTAATACTACGCATATTCCATGATATGAATTGAAATTGGCTACGTGGCCCCGCAGAGTTAACCACCGGATCCGCGGGTGCAAAGACACCCGAGGCAAAGCCCGTTGTCCCCGTTTAGCTGAGAATGGGACGCGCATGATACCCGTCCGACTGGAGAACGATAATTTTTTCGACCAGTATTATAGGTTGTAAATCCCCATTAAAGCAACAATAATAGGTAAATAATAGATAATTATATCATATACAATTATTTCGTACATGATTTCACATATAAATTACCTAGGGAATGTAGGAAGCGTATTTTTCGATTTTTTTTCCTGTGCTTCTTGTAAAAGTGATATATATATATATATATATATATATATATATATATATATATATATATATATATATATATATATATATATATATATATATATATATGGTGTTTTCCCCAGCTGAGACCCTTGCAAACTACAAGGCGGGTCTTGCATAGTGCAATTTACGGACAGGGTAGCAGGCGTGTCTTGCAGCATGACCCACCCATCACGACTCTGAAGCCCTTCCACCTTAGGCAAACAAAGACTTCAATTACTTTAATTGACTTTAGACAATCATAATTATCTTTCTTATTTGATTATTATCGTTATAGTGAACTTTTGTCATGTTATCATTGTCTGATTATTCTCTTTTTTTTCCATTTTATTAGTCCATCTTATCAGCATTATTTCCTTGTTTAAAAATTATGTCCACCCTTCTTTAAAATCAAGTAAAATAAAACAAATAAAAAGTAAAAGGACTAAAACCAAGAATAAAAACGAAACCAAAAAGTCCAAAGGGAAACCTGAGATCCGCTCAGTCTGTATATTCTCAAAAATGTACGATTCATATATCACATCCAATCTGGCCTCTTACAAAGAATGAAAATAATCTCTCTCTCGTTGGTCTCGAGAAAAACATCAAGGAGGCGTCTGGCAGCGGTATACCCAGCTAAGAGAGTGAAGCGCGGCAAGACAGTGGCTTTTATCAACTCGTGTGAGTCTTGTCGCACAATGTTTATTAAATAACATAAAGTAAGATAAAATAGATTAAAATTTAATTAAAACTTTTATAACCGCCATGATTGAGAATAAAAACGAGGTCATTAAAAGAAAGCTAAAATAATTTATTTAAACAAAACAAATAAAATGCTCCAGGTGGCTGTCAAAGACTCACATATGGTGCTGAACTAAGGCGCTGTCAACAGGGGGGACTCGCCTAGTCTGGACTTTCGCAACATAGTGGGGTACCTCACGTCCAGTACAGATTAATGGAATTCGCTTTTGACTTTCCCTTTTAGTCCATTCCTTGTGGCCGCGGTCCCTGGTGACGTCATTTGATTCATAATTGTAGTCGTGTAATGAAGTCTAGTATAAATGATTATTTTAGCAATTTTCCTTTAAAATAAAAAAATACTAAAATATTCATTTTGTGCTGTGCTGTAACTTCTCCCCCCTCCCCCCGCCCCTCAGTATGTTTAGTATGTTATAACTTATTTGCATTTTTATCCAACTTTTTCATTGCAAGTCTTACGAGAGCAAAGTTAGGTATTAAGTATTTTACTAGATTTAATTTTTTACTGTTATTTCATTTTTCATATAAAACTATTCAGGGACAAGATAGCAACGAAGCCCCGTCTGGCCGCCAAACGACAGCTCTTGGGCCTCGCCTTAAGGAGGTTGAACGCTCGTTGAACCACCTGTGCCGCTGCTCAGGTGAGTCGCCAAGAAAACGGCGCGCGGCCAGATGAGTCAGCGCGGAGTCAGTGAGGCTCCGGCGCTGACAGGAAATAAACGACCTGCTCAGCCTTTGTGTTTGTTGTCCCTCCACGGATTCATCGTTGTTTTCCACAGCCACGACATACGATAAGTGAAATAAAGGGGTAAATGAGTAATAAGATATTTGTAGATTGTGAGGCTAGTAAAAAGAATTTAACAGATCGTGGTAAATTATTGGTCCATAAGAATATTTCCAAGAATTCTTATTCAAACGTTGTGGCCCAGATATACTTATATATGTTGATGTACAAATACATAACCCTCATAATCACTCATTTTAGCATATTATCACTTCTCAACTGCGGCCTGCACTGTGAAGATGGCCATACGGAACACGAAAGGAGACAGTCTACACCCAGTTTTAATAAAGAATTACTGTAGTTTCCTTTTTTCTCTCTCTCGTCGGAATCCTCCCCGCCTCCCGCTACCGCGGGAAGCGCCCTTATATATATATATATATATATATATATATATATATATATATATATATATATATATATATATATATATATATATATATATATGTATGTATAATATATATATATATATATATATATATATATATATATATATGTATATATATATATATATACTCTGGTTTTACTGCGTCTAGTGTGATTTCTCGGCCGACTGGATCACTACACGCACGTGGCACCCGACATCACTTGGCGGAAACATGTTGCTGATACACTTGAGACTGATAAGTATATTTAATTAAATGCTTATAAGCCACATAAGTTTATAAGAATCTATAAGATATCTTACACGTGGTAATGTTTCTCCTTAGGATACTGACAGAAGGATAGCATCTTTCTCGTATCTCTTTTATTATCGTCATCACTATTATCATTAATAGCATTAACATCATCATTATCATCATTATAGTAATCATCGCCATAATAACCCTTAATATAATCATTATAAGAGCTTTTATCTTAATTATTGATGTCCTTTTCCTCATTATAACTATTTCTATAATGATAATAACAATAATGATAATTTTAGAAATAATATGAACAGAAATAATTATAATGAAAATAAAAGCGATATTATGATCATTTCTACTTTCATTATTATTTCTAGTTATTATCATTATCGTTAGTCATATTGTTATTATCATGAAAATCATTAGAGTATTGTTGATGATTGCTATTATTGCATTAATTACGCAAATTATCATTATAATTATCATTTTATTATAATTGCCCTAATTAATGTCATAATTATCATTATTATCGTCCTTATTAATGGGATTATCATGAAAAGCATCATATCTATCCGAATTATTCCAATCATCATAATCATCCCTTAAACTCGAAAAGGGTTTTTTTTCGACCATATTCTCAAAAGGCTATATATCGCTAGATTTCGCCTTTTTTTCGACTTCGGGGATTTTTATACTTTTAGCCTTTTTTCATAATGGATGGGCTTTATGATTATTATTATTATTATCATTACTAGCATTAACATCATAATTATCATCATTATAGTAATTATCGCCATAATTACCCTTAATATAATAATTATAAGAGCTATTATCTTAATTATTAATGCCATTTTCCTCATTATAACTATTTCTATAATGATAATAACAATAAGGATAATTTTAGAAATAATAACAACAGAAATAATAATAACAATAATAGCGATATAATGATTATTTCTACTATCATTATTATTTCTGATTATTATCATTATCGTTAGTCTTATTGTTATCATCATGAAAATTATTAGAGTATTGTTGATGATTGCTAGTATTGCATTAATTACGCAAATTATCATTATATTTATCATTTTATTATAATTATCCAAATTTATAGCATAATTATCCTTATTATCGTCATTATCAATGGGATTACCATGAAAATCATCATAATTAGCCGAATTATTGCAGAAATCATTATAATCATCCCATAAACTCGAAAAGGATTTTTTTCGACCATATTCTCAAAAGACTATATATATATCGCTAGATTTCGTCGTTTTTTCGACTTTGGGGATTTTTATACTTTTAGCATTTTTTCATTATGGATGGGCTTTATGATTATCATCATTATTATCATTAATAGCATTAACATCATCATTATCATCATAATAGTAATTATCGCCATAATTACGCTTAGTATAATAATTATAAAAGCTATTATCAATGTCATTTTCCTCATTATATTTATTTCTATGATGATAATAACAAAAATGATAATTTTAAAAATAATAACAACAGTAATAATTATAATAACAATAATAGCGATATGAATATTATTTCTACTATATTTATTATTTCTAATTATTATCATTTTCGTTAGTCTTATTGTTATTATCATGAAAATCATTAGAGTATTTATAATGATTGCTAATATTGCATTAATTACGCAAATTAGCATTATAAATATCATTTTATCATAATTATCCTAACTAATGTCATATTTATCCTAATTAATGTCATGATTACCCTAATTAATGCCATATTATGCTAGCTAATGTCATAATTATCATTATTATCGTCATTATTAATGGGATTATCATGAAATTCATCATAATTAGCCGAATTATTGCAGAAATCATTATAATAATCCCATAAACTCGAAAAGTTTTTGTTCGACCCTACTCTCAAAAGGCTATATATCGCTAGATTTGCCGTTTTTTCGACTTTGGGGATTTTTATACTTTTAGCCTTTTTTTCATTATGGATGGTCTTTATGATTATCATCATCATTATTATCATTAATAGCATTAACATCATCATTATCATCATTATAGTAATTATCGCCATAATTACCCTTAATATAATCATTATAAGAGCTATTATCTTAATTATCAATGTTATTTTCCTCATTGTAATTATTTCTATAATAATAACAATAGTGATAATTTTATAAATAATAACAACAGCTGTAATAATCATAATAATAATAATAGCGATATTATGATTATTTCTACTATCATTATTATTTCTAATTATTATCATTATCGTTAGTCTTATTGTTATTATCATGAAAATCATTAGAGTATTGTTGATGATTGATATTATTGCATTTATTACGCAAATTATCAATATAATTATCATTTTATTATACTAATCCTAATTAATGTCATAATTATCCTAACTAATGTCATAATTACCCTAATTAATGTCATAATTATCCTAATTAATGTCATAATTATCATTATCACCGTAATTATCAATGGAATTATCGTGAAAATCATCATAATTAGCCGAATTATTGGAGAAATCATCATAACCATTCCATAAACTCGAAAAGTTTTTTTTTCGACAATATTCTCAAAAGGCTATATATCGGTAGATTTCGCCATTTTTCGACTTTGGGGATTTTTATACTTCTAGCCTTTTTTCATTATGGATGGGCTTTATGATTATTATCATCATTATTATCATTAATAGCATTAACATCATCATTATCATCATTATAGTAATTATCGCCATAATTACCCTAATATAATCATGATAAGAACTATTATCTTAATTATTAATGTCATTTTCCTCTTTATAACTATTACTATAATGATAATAACAATAATGATTATTTTAGAAATAATAACAACAGTAATAATTATACTAACAATAATAGCGATGTTATGATTATTTCTACTATCATTATTATTTCTAATTACTATCATTATCGTTAGTTATTATCATGAAAATCATTGGAGTATTGTTGGTGATTGCTTTTATTGCATTAATTACGCAAATTGTCATTATAATTATCATTACATAAGAACAAACAAACAACGTCACCGATGTATACAAAGCAGGGAAACAGAATTGTAACCGGGGCGGCTTATTATTATTTTTATTATTATCATTATTGTTATTATCATTCATTTCTATTTTCTTTAACTTGTTCTTTTTATATTTTATTTGACACTTCCGCATTTGGTTACGTTATTTTTCTTTCTTTTCACGTTTTACTATATCGCAGTTTTTCTATTTTATATCGCAAGTTTAGACGCATATTATTATTATTATTATTTCTCTCTCTTTCGTTTTCTTCGAATTTTCGTGGAATTTTGACTGACCTATCATGAGTTGCACATGGCCCACACATACACATGTAAAAACAAATACATACTCAGAAATAAATGTATAGCAGGGGAAAACGGAAGTTTAGATGCATATTTTTGTTCCCTTTTCTTTTGTGTTAGTGCCCCTTTTTGTATTAATTTCGCAATTTTTCTCTCTTTCGCATTGGTTTTCTTAGTACGCTTTTTTGTCACATTTTAGACATATTTTCTACTTGCGGGTTTTCTTATTATCACTCTCCTTTTATTTCTATAATTTTTTTACTTTGCTTTATTTTCCGTTTTGTTGGCGCATTTTTCTGTATCTTTTATTTCGCATTTTTTCTTTCTTTCGCATATTTAACACATTTTCTCACTCATCTTTATTGTCTAATTATTGGGACGCTTCTCTTCATATTTCTTATACGAATCTTGGAAGCACTTTTGACGCCTTTAAACGTATATTTTGCATAGGAGAGATATGGATTTTTAGTCGTCCTACACTGAAATAGGAAAGAATGGATTTTTTATTGAACTATCATGAGTTGCATATGGCCTACACGCATACACATAAGTACAAACACATACATACATGGAAAAACTGACTGCAACCGGCAGACTTGTATTTTTTGTGCCCGGGTCTTTTCATATCTTTCAGACCTGGGCGAGTTTGCAATCAGAGGGAGCACTTTTGGCTCCCTTTTGTAGATTCGAACTCGTGATCGCGTGTTTCGAATCTGGCGCCCTTACCCTCTCGGCCACGGTGTCGAGGGGCAATAGGAATGGGTTAGGATAGGGTTTTATGCAACATGTGTCGGTGCGCTCGTTTGTGTGCGTGTGTGTGAGAGAGATTATACGTTACTGATAATAGTTATATGACGATGATGATTCGATAATGATGAAAATAATGAGTGGTGATGGTAATAAGCAATAGCACGATAATAAAAAATAATAATTAGGTTGCCAATTTGAAGGACATGGAAAGCGCCCTGGTGGAATAAAACCAAGCAGTCAGTTTTCCCCTGGTATGGATTTGTGTGTATGTGGTTGTACTTATGTGAGTGCGTGTGGGCCATGTGCAATTCATGATTGTCCAATAAAAAATCAACCATTGTTTCACGTTTCACTGTAGGACGTCAAAATAAGACCTCATTCTGCATTGTCTTTCGCTAAAATAGCTTATTTTGGAGAGAAATATTTGCGAGGATTACTGTTTGAAAGAGCAGTTGAGGAGGAAATACGGTCTCTAAGCAGATGGCTCGTCAGCTACTTTGACCGACGTGAGAATTGCGATAACGATTTGACTTTGAACCGATTGGGCACCTTTGTGTGTTTGTTTTCTAACTCAAGACGTGTTATTTATTTTCCGAAACCAATCCGATGCCCGAACCTCTCGGCTACCACGCCCTCGATGGAGGATGTTGCAGAAATTCTGAAATGTTGCCGAGACCCTTCCTTCGCCGTCGCCTTCAGAGAGAGAGGGAGAGCAGGAGAGGGAAAGAGAGAATGATGAGGATGATGATAATTGTAACTACGGAACAATTGATAATTGATAATTATAATGATAAAAATCAAGCTAAAAACAATGATAATAACTCTGCAACCATGATTATACTAAATCGGATCTCATTGCAAACAGACCTTTGCTTCTCTTCTGTGAGTTCGTGTTTCTTATCTGAAGTGGACATTGTGGAACGAAACCAACGCTAAACAAGACAAAATGACAATATAACCTCTTTCCTTCCTTCCCCATTTCCTGCTCTGTCTTGAGTTTTATTTCTTTCCCTCCATCACTTGTTCGTCCTCTTCTTCTCTGCTTCTCATAATACTAATACAATCACATGATGATGGGAGGAATAACAAAATTGTGAAATCTCTCATTAACACTTCACAAACAATAAAACAAATATAAATATCCAAAATCAAACGCTCCAATTCTTCCTAAGTCTTTCACATTATAAACACCGGAAAAGAGACGGAAACAAAAACAGAGAGATAGAAGGGTGGGTAAGTAGAAAGAGGCAAACAGAAATTCACGCAAGAGCTTTTCGTACTTCGTCTCCGTCGGGGATCGAACCCGAGTCTGTCGCGTAAGAGGCGACCGTGCTAGCCGCAACACTACGGAAGCATATATTACGAGATTGAATTATACTTTAATAATTTTCTCCTATCAAAACGCTGTTATTACACATGTGTGCAATGTCACATACATGTCGTGCATGTGTACTTTCACCCAAGGAGTAAAATGTCATATCAAACGTTCTTGCACATCTACCATTGCATTGGAATATGTCCAGTCTTAAAGAATTACAATAAAGTTACAAACCTTCTTAAATAACTTTTCTCGGGTACTCTAATAACCTGTTTTCTTAAAATATCCAGTAAAAATAAGTAAATCTACCTACGTTCTAAAAATAAGGAAGAGTTTTGTAACATTAATATCAGGATTCTCTCTTTTTTCTCTCTCTCTCCCTCCCTCATTTCCCCTCTATCTATCTGCTTATCTTAGTCAGGCATTAAGGTTAAAAGACAGATCTGGATGAACAGATGTGTATGAATAGATTGGAAAAAAGAAAAAAAAAATAGATACAGACTCATAATTTGATTTTAAGATGATAATAGTAATAACAATAATGATAATAATATTAATAACGATAACAGTAATAATAATGGTAATGATGATAATAACAATATCTATAATAATAATAATAATAATAATAATCATAATAATAATAATAATGATAATAATAATATAATAATGAAAATGATAATGATAATAATGATGATGATGATGATAATAATAATGATGATAATCATAATAATAATAATAATAATGAGAGTATTAATGATCACAATACTACTACTACTAACGATAATAATAATAACAACAGCAAAAACAACAACAATAATAATAATAATGATGTTAATAATAATAATAATAATAATAATAATAATTATTATTATTATTATTATTATTATTATTATTATTATTATTATTATTATTATAACAACAACAACAACAATAACAACAACAACAGAAGGAACAAAAACAAAGATAAAGTAATAAAGATAATAATAGTAATAACGATAATGGCACCAAAATTATAACAATGATAATAATGACAATGATAATAATAATGATAATAATAATGATAATAATGATAATGATAGTAATGAGGATAATGTCAACAAAATTATAATGATAATAATGGTGATGACGATAACGCATAGTAAAACTCTAATAATAATAATGACAATAAAAATGATAATGGTAATGATATTAATGACAACAACAACAAAGACAGCAACAAAAAGTTCAGAAGGCAAAGATCAATGTTTTAATGCTTAATACTTGAAACAAATAAATGTGCTAGGCACCAAAGGTCATAAAGCTCTATGGTTAGGTATTGTGTCGGGAAAGGTAAAGAGAATTAAAGATTAGGATAATATGTGTTAGATGTCAGAGATTAGAGAGCATTTGAGGATAGTATGCCAGTGAAAAGGGAAAGAGGGGAGTAAGTGAACCAGAGGAGAGATTATTAGAAAATGGAGGGTTAAGGGGGTATGGCGATTGAGAGAATTACAGTGTATGTCACTGGGGAAGGAATAGGAACAATATTCAAGGAAAACAGGGAAGCCAGTTGGAAAAGTAGGCGAAGAATCCAGGGAGAGGTGGAAGGGGGGGGGGGTATTAGATGTCAAAGATTAGAGTGTTACAGGAAAGTATGGCAGCGAAAAGGAATGAGAAGGAAGCAGATGAAGTAGAGAAGGGATTAGTAAAATAAGAAAGGTTAAGGGGGTTGACCCTGAACCTTTCCCATTTTACTATTATCATTTTTATTATTATTGCTTTTACCATTATCATCACTATTATTATCATAATTATTATCATTTTTGTCGTTATTATTATTACCATCATCACGGTCATTATTGTTTTATTATCATTAGTATTACTACCAGTATTATTTCTAACATTATTATCATTCTCAATATCATTGCTTTTATTATTATTATTATTATTATTATTATTATTATTATTATTATTATTATTATTATTATTATTATTATTATTATTATTATCATATGTTAATTGCCCTATTTTTCAATGTCTTTCTGTTTTCTAATACACCTATTTATCTTCTTTGTTCAATCTTTATACACACACACACATACTCACTAGAGACAACTGATGTGAGTACATCTCTGTTTTTTGTTTGTTTAATGAGGAGCAACTGAGATCAGACGAGGAAAATGAAGTTAGCAGAAGCAGCAATCAGAATTGAGGCTCTTGAAGCCAAGGTTGACAACCTGGTAGCAGAATGCCTCAAAATACGTGAAGAGAATGTGAATCTGAAGGAATTGGTAGAAAACCTGAGTAGAAATACAACAATTCAGAGAGAAAATATGGAGAAATCTGACCTGAAAATTAAAGAACTAAAGAAGTTAGAAAAAGTTGAGGAGGTCATCAAAGTCCAAGAAACTGTCAAACAGATTGAAAGTAATTTGTCAAACAGCCAAGCTCAAATAATGGAAGAAGCCAAGAAAATGACAGCTACATATGCAGATGTATCAAAAGTAAAGGAAACCGTGAATGAAATGGAAAAAAAGATAGAACAAGACATCAAGACCACAAAGGAGGAAATTAAAACACAGCTTGCAGCAACGATTAAGAAGAATGAATTCAAATCCCACCTTGGGCAACATGCAAGAAATATTGCTAATTTGGCTGACGTAAACAAGGACATAGTAATATTGGGACACGAAGAAAAAGTTGTAGAAGATGGAATTGAACGATACAACGAAGACAAGAAATTAATTGTAGATATTCTCAAGGTCATTAATCCCGAATTCGCCGAGCAGAATATCATAGCTCACAGGAGGCTAGGATTATTCGAAAAGGGAAAGAAACGGCCTCTAAAAGTAACATTCTTGAATAAGCAAATAGTAAATTATATAATAAAGAAAGCCAAAGTTCTGGCCACCCATGAGGAATACAAAAAAATCTGGATAAGAGAAAACATGACCAAAGATGACAGAGTAACGCTACAAAAGAAATTGGAAGAAGTAAAAAAAAATTCAACAAAGGACTGAAGAGGAAAAAAAACTTATTTATTTGGAGGGTGAGAGGTCTCCAAGCAAAGCAAATATACTATAGGAATCAAAATGTAGAGGCAGACAAACATTAACCCTGCAACCAAATTTGATACCTAAAGATTATATAGAAATAGTTTACACAAATATTGATGGTATATCTTCGAAGTTGCTTGAACTAGAGACAATAATTGATATGGATAAACCGGATGTAATATGCATCACTGAAACCAAACTGGACCCCTCCACAGGCGATGTAACATTAGGGCTTAAAGACTATAATATTTGGAGAAAAGATAGGGCAGATGGAAATGGAGGGGGGGTAGCAATATTAACAAAGAAAGGAATTATTATAAAGGAGTTAGAAATTAATCAGGACCCCATAGTGGAAATGAAGGTAATTGAGGTAGAAACAAATGGGGTAAACATAATAATAACCACGGTATACATGCCACCTCAAACATCGGCGTGGTCACTAGAAAATTACCAGAAACTAATTCAAGAGACAATAAAGAGCCCGGAAGAAGTGCTACAACTATCGGAAACCAATTCAACAGAAATTCTTATTACAGGGGACTTTAATAGCAAAATCGACTGGGAAAGTCTCGATCCTAGAGCACAATCAGATTCTTGGAATGCTAAAATACTAGATGTCATAAATGAGCATTGCCTTTTCCAGAATGTAACAGATCATACCAGGATAAGAGGGCTAGATAGGCCGTCTATGCTTGACCTAATATTTACAAAGCATAACGACGATATTAAGGATATCGAATACTGTCCTCCTTTAGGAAAAAGCGACCATGTAGTGATTAAACTAAAATACTGTCTGCTACAGGAAAAACTCATCGTAAGCAAAAAAAGAAAGGAAAAGTACAATTACAAAAGAGGTGATTATAGAAGCCTTAAAGACTTCTTTGATAACATAAACTGGGAAACACTTCTGGATGATGAGCACCTTGATGTTCAGTATGCAACATTTTGTGAGATCTATAAAACAGGAGTGGAAAAATTCATACCCAAATTCAAAACTGAAGCAAGAAATGGCCAAAAATGGTTCAACGACAAATGCAAGAAAATGAGGGGGGAAAAGCATCTCCTTTGGAAAAGATTCAGAAGGCATAGATCTCAGGCAGCATATGAAAGATATAAAGTAGGAAGAAATGAGTATACCCAAACCATGAGAGAGGCGAAATTAGACTTTGAAAAAGACATAATAAACAAATGCGCAAGTCAACCAAAACTCTTCTTTAACTACATAAATAGTAAAACTAAAAGTAGGGATTAAATTAACGCTATCAAAGACAATAACATTATATATTCTAAGGAGGAAGAAATGTGTGAAATCCTAAATGAAAAATTTCAGTCAGTGTTTGTTCAGGACCCATGCTTTGATATGGCAAATACCCGTACAGACGTAAAGAACATCGAAAATATCACCCTCAAAAAGAACGAAATAAAAGATCTGCTAAAAGTATTAGACAAGACCAAAGCAGAGGGACCAGATGAAATTTCTAACTGGGTTCTTAGGGAATGTGTCGAAGAGCTGTGTACTCCTTTATTGTTAATATTTCAAAATTCACTAAGACAAGGTAAACTACCAAAAAGTTGGAAATTCGCAAATGTTACATCCTTATATAAGAGCGGCGACAAACAAAACCCACTAAATTATAGACCAGTTTCATTAACTAGTGTAGTATGCAAACTGCTAGAAAGAATAATTAGAAAACAATGGGTTGAAATGCTTGAAAAATACGAAATGATATCAAATAAACAATTTGGTTTTAGAGAAGGAAGGTCGTGTGTAACAAATCTCCTCTGTTTTTATAATAGAGTATCTGAAATATTACAAGAAAGAGACGGCTGGGTGGATTGTGTGTATTTAGACTTTAAGAAGGCTTTTGATAAGGTGTCTCATAGAAGACTACTATGGAAACTAGAGCACCTAGGTGGAGTGAAAGGTAACCTACTCGCATGGATGAAAGACTTTCTTCATGAAAGACAAATGAGCACAGTAATTAGAGGAAAGCATTCTACATGGCGACGGGTAACTGGAGGAGTGCCTCAAGGATCGGTGTTGGCGCCAATTATGTTTACTATTTTCGTCAATGATTTAGAGTCAAACATAAGCCCAGGTAGTTATCTGAATATGTTTGCAGATGACGCAAAGATACAAAAGAGGGTAACAGACAACGTCTCATGCCAATGCCTCCAAAGTGACATCGAGAACTTATTCACGTGGAGTTGTACATGGAAAATGGAATTCAATACCAATAAATGCCACGTAGTCAGATTTGGAGAAAGTAGAAATCGCCCACTATTCCA
>NC_091588.1:10885516-10900516 GCF_042767895.1 Penaeus vannamei
GGCAATGCAACATTTGATATGTGGTCATGGGATACTACATTCCAAATTTAGGATACAGCATAAGTATATCTTCCATGACATCAGATGATATAAAGTAGTTACATAGTTCTCCATACCCCATGCTAGGTGGTCTGAAAGGCTGTATTACATGGCACTCTGAGACATAATGTACAAATGTTCGATTATATTCTTCATTGCATAATTTACACTTGGTTTCTTCAACATTACAGGCTGTACTGACCTGCCAGTACAATCTATATCCCAGCCTGATTCTTGCAGTCACAATATCACATTGTCTTGTTCTTGTTTTGTATAAACCATAGATGAATACATCTTGCATAAACCGGCCATAGTGCTTTATGCTACAGCTTTCAGGCCGTTGAAAATTAAGCGTCAGACAAGTCCTCTTTGAAGGAAATTTTAATTATGTGTGAAATCCTAGCAAGAGTTACTCCAAGATCTATATCAACGCTTTGCTTGTCACATGCTGATTTTGCTAGGCGGTCAGCATGATCATGCCTGGGGATTCCAACATGCGCTGGTATCCACACAAAACGTATATCATGGCCTCGTTCTTTGGCACGATACAC
This sequence comes from Penaeus vannamei, assembly GCF_042767895.1. Lineage (NCBI taxonomy): Eukaryota > Metazoa > Arthropoda > Malacostraca > Decapoda > Penaeidae > Penaeus > Penaeus vannamei. Next base: position 10,886,107 of record NC_091588.1, read on the forward strand.
ATTTATCCTTATGCCATTTACAATATTTCCTGTACCTTTGTCTAGTGTGTTCAGTGCCTGGAGAGCACTCTGTGAGCCTTGACTTGATAGAAATTCGGTGGCTATGAGCATTCCTGCCAACTCAGTTTGCGTAGTGCTAGCTCAGTCATGAACCCGCCTACAATCCTGGTGCTGCAAAATATTGTTTACATATACGACAAAAGCGCATCCTGCTCTACTCCCAGACTGCAAGGATCCATCAGTGTAGCATTCATACGCATTGGGCATAGGTTCAAGGTGCTCACTGATAATTGCTAAAGCATACTGCTTAAGTACAGTAGGGGGGGCACTGTCTTTTTCGGGGGCAGTCGTTTAATACACTTGGGTCCGACATTTTCCACGGTGGAGCAGAACGTCCATGTAGGGTCTTAGTTATGGATATGTTCAGCTGAGACAAGTGCTTACATGTTACTTGTTGCCATGGATTTGAATTTGAATCGATGTTGCCATTCAAAGTTAGCTCCACTATTCTATGTTTTAGTTGTCTTTGGAACTCTGTACAATAGAGGGGTTCTCTTATTGCTTTGACGCTAAATGTGGTGTTTATGTATATTCTTTCATAGACAGACGGAAAATTAAGTTCTGTTCTCATATTCACAATCCTCGTTGTCTTAGGGCTCCGAGAATAAGCCTCATGGCTTCATTTTGTACAATTTCTAAACTAGCTAACTCTGATTCCTTGTATAATACTAGGTGCAATGCATGATAATCTATGACCGACCGTATGTATGACAGGTAAAAGTCTAGCAATATTGACATTAATGCCATGGTCTTTGCCGACAAGTGTTCTAAGTGGCTTCAGCCGTTCCCACAGCCTTTTCTTCAGGTTTTGTATGAACTCTGCATCATTAACAGCCACCCCGAGATATTTGTATTGGTGACAGAGATCTAGCTCAACGTCATTGATGTGAATCCTTGGCAGAGGGATTGTTTTAGGGTTAAGTGCCTTGTTTTTTTCAGTCGATATGATCAAGCCACACTCTGTAGCCCTTGTTGAGAGCACCTCAAGGATCTGTTGCATTCTCTCCTCGGGTGAGGATTTAATGCAAATATCATCGGCATAGCAAATAATTGAGTCATTGCCCTTAAGTGGTATATCGCCTAGTAATCTATGCATTAGGATGTTAAATAGCATGGGACTAAGTACGCCTCCCTGAGGTGTGCCGAGTTCAAACACTTTTGTATGAGTACTCTTAACACCCCTAAAGAAAACCTGAGGTGATCGATTGGATAGATACATTTGAATCCATGTTAACAGTTTTCCTTGAATACCAAAGCTAGCTAGTTGCTCAAGGATCATTTCTCTGTTTGCAATATCAAAGGCAGATTGAAGATCAAGAAATACGGTTTGCATGCCTGGTATTGAGATTGTTAAGTATTCTGCAAAACAATGTTGACTGCTACGTCCTGGGAGAAATCCATACAGTCTGGGGGATAACTTAGCATGTATACGGTACATGAGTCTGTTCAGAATTATTCTCTCAAATACTTTGCACAGACAGGAGGTCAAGGAAATTGGTCTGTATTTGTCAGTGTTGGATTTGGGTCTTGGGATGATTAAACATTTAGTCCAGGAGCATAGTCTATACAGGTGTAAGAGTGGGTTACCTGGCACTTGCGCAATGAGGCGAAGAACACTGTAAGTAATGCCATCCTCGCCAGGGTCTGTTGCCTTGCCTTTCACAACCAGTGAAGTACAGACATTACCATGAACTAGATTTCTGCCAAATACATAATCTAACCTGCTAACTCCCAAATGAGTTTCTATCTCTGTGTCATATACTGTCAGTGATCTACTATTAATGAAATGTTTGAATTCTTCCCCATTACTATTACGCTGGCTGTCTCCAAAGTGTGGGTGCCTTGCATTAAGGTCGCCCATGCATAACGTGCCTTGGTTGTGAAAATTGGGTAAAGAACTAGCCAGAAATTTTGACGATCTGGCATATATATTATATACTGAAAAATACCCAGAGGCAGTCTGATTTTTTAAATGATGGAACATCAGTGTTCTCGGATTTTTTAACTAATTTATGTGGCAATGTTACCTTCACATGTTGACATATGTCATGGCTGTATTCACATAAGAATGATATCCCTTAATTGAAGGTGCAATTTTCATTTTAGCAGCAGCAGCAAAAGGTTCTTGCACGCAAATCACATCAATATTAGATTTACGAATATAAAACTCTAGGTCACTCAGCCTAGGCTTAATACTACGCATATTCCATGATATGAATTGAAATTGGCTACGTGGCCCCACAGAGTTAACCACCGGATCCGCGGGTGCAAAGACACCCGAGGCAAAGCCCGATATCCCCATTTAGCTGAAAATGGGACGCGCATGATACCCGTCCGACTGGAGAACGATCATTTTTTCGACCAGTATTATAGGTTGTAAATCCCCATTAAAGCAACAATAATAGGTAAATAATAGATAATTATATCATATGCAATTATTTCGTACATGATTTCACATATAAATTACCTAGGGAATGTAGGAAGCGTATTTTTGATTTTTTTCCTGTGTTTCTTGTAAAAGTGATTATGTATATATATATATATATATATATATATATATATATATATATATATATATATATATATACATATATATAGTGTTTTTCCCAGCTGAGACCCTTGCAAACTACAACGCGGGACTTGCATAGTGCAATTTACGGACAGGGTAGCAGGCGTGTCTTGCAGCATGACCCACCCATCACGACTCTGAAGCCCTTCCACTTAATGCAAACAAAGACTTCAATTACTTTAATTGACTTTAGACAATCATAATTATCTTTCTTATTTGATTATTATCATTATAGTGAACTTTTGTCATGTTATCATTGTCTGATTATTCTCTTTTTTCCATTTTATTAGTCCATCTTATCAGCATTATTTCCTTGTTTAAAAATTATGTCCACCCTTCTTTAAAATCAAGTAAAATAAAACAAATAAAAAGTAAAAGGACTAAAACCAAGAATAAAAACGAAACCAAAAAGTCCAAAGGGAAACCTGAGATCCACTCAGTCTGTATATTCTCAAAAATGTACGATTCATATATCACATCCAATTTGCCCTCTTACAAAGAATGAAAATAATCTCTCTCTCGTTGGTCTCGAGAAAAACATCAAGGAGGCTTTTGGCAGCGGAATACCCAGCCAAGAGTGTGAAGCGCGGCAAGACAGTGGCTTTTATCAACTCGTGTGAGTTTTGTCGCACAATGTTTATTAAATAACGTAAGTTAAGATAAAATAGATTAAAATTTAATTAAAACTTTTATAACCGCCATGATTGAGAATAAAAACGAGGTCATTAAAAGAAAGCTAAATTAATTCATTTAAAAACAAATAAAATGCTCCAGGTGGCTGTCAAAGACTCACATATGGTGCTGAACTAAGGCGCTGTCAACAGGGGAGGCTCGCCTAGTCTGGACTCTCGCAACATAGTGGAGTACCTCACGTCCAGTACAGATTAATGGAATTCGCTTTTGACTTTCCCTTTTAGTCCATTCCTTGTGGCTGCGGTCCCAGGTGACGTCATTTGATTGATAATTGTAGTCGTGTAATGAAGTCTAGTATAAATAATTATTTTAGTATTTTCCTTTAAAAGAAAAAAATACTAAAATATTCATTTTGTGTTGTGCTGTAACTTCTCCCCCCTCCCCCCGCCCCTCAGTATGTTCAGTATGTTATAACTTATTTGCATTTTTATCCAACTTTTTCATTGCAAGTCTTACGAGAATAAAGTAAGGTATTAAGTATTTTACTAGATTTAATTTTTTACTGTTACTTCATTTTTCATATAAAACTATTCAGGGACAAGATAGCAACGAAGCCCCGTCTGGCCGCCAAACGACAGCTCTTGGGCCTCGCCTTGAGGAGGCGCGCATGCACTGAATCAACAATTAAAATCACTTCATTAATTATTCCTAAGCCTTGTAAAACCGTGAAGTACAGCGGGCAGCCTGACGACCCCCTTAGGCTCGTTGAATCACCTGTGCCGCTGCTCAGGTGAGTCGCCAAGAAAACGGCGCGCGGCCAGATGAGTCAGCGCGGAGTCAGTGAGGCTCCGGCGCTGACAGGAAATAAACGACCTGCTCAGCCTATGTGTTTGTTGCCCCTCCACGGATTCATCGTTGTTTTCCACAGCCACGACATACGATAAGTAAAATAAAGGGGTAAAGGAGTAATAAGATATTTGTAGATTATGAGGCCAGTAAAAAGAATTAAACAGATCGTGGTAAATTATTGGTCCGTAAGAATATTTCCAAGAATTCTTATTTAAACGTTGTGGCCCAGATATACATATATATGATGATGTACAAATACAGAACCCTCATAATCACTCATTTTAGCATATTATCACTTCTCAACTGCGGCCTGCACTGTGAAGATGGCCGTACGGAACACGAAAGGAGACAGTCTACACCCAGTTTTAATAAAGAATTACTGTAGTTTCCTTTTTCTCTCTCTCGTCGGGATCCTCCCCGCCTCCCGATACCGCGGGAAGCGCCCTTTTATATATATATATATATATATATATATATATATATATATATATATATATATATATATATATATATATATATATATACATATACATATATTCTGGTTTTACTGCACGTCACGTCTAGTGTGATTTCTCGGCCGACTGGATCACTACACGCACGTGGCACCCGTCATCACTTGGCGGAAATATGTTGCTGATGCACTTGAGACTGATAAGTATATTTAATTAAATGCTTATAAGCCACATACAAACATAAGTTTATAAGAATCTATAAGATATCTTACACGTGGTAATGTTTCTCCTTAGGATACTGACAGAAGGATAGCATCTTCCTCGTATCTCTTCGTTTATCTTTTGTTTGTTACATTTTCTCTACTTACTGAATAGTGCTAATTGCTAAAGTTCAAAAGAATATCATCTGTGAATAATCTACGTAACATGGATATGAATGGCCATAAAGAGTCGTTATAAATAGCAGAAAGGGTACAAATCATATACAACGTAGAAGTATCAGTGCAAAAGGGTAATAACTTCGTAGCAGCGAAGAATGACCTATAGTGTGCGCCTCGCTGTCAACAATGCATCTGCGGCTTGCTCCTCGGCGATCGCACTTTGCGACTGTCCAGTGCGGCACAAAAATCTTGGCTACAAGTGGCCATTTGTACTCTGCGCTCAGATTGAATTCATTTTAATGAACCTTGAAAAGAGGCGTGTTCATATTTGGCAATACCTTTCCACAGTCGTTTTATTGGAAACTATTTCCGTTTTTTCTTTCTTTTTTATTTAATTCATTTACTTTTTTTACTGCACTATGCTACTGTGCTATAGCGGTTATTCTTATTGTATTAGTGTAAGTTTCATTCTGCAACACTTTCACTTTATTGAAGCAGGAGCATCTTTACCTGTTTGTTCCGTGCATTTCTCTGTCGAATGCAAGACAGCATGCGCCCCAATCCTAACAGATCAAAAGGGTGATATCTTCGCCTTCAATAGGCCTCTTTTCCCTTGCAAATTATCTAGAGTTCAGAGAAGTATATTTTGTGGAGAACTAGTGCCAAGGTTTGCATAATGTTACTCAACCACGGTTACTGTAAACGTTCACATGGTAGGTGATGGTTATATATTTTCGGATTCGACGGAAAAGAAGGGAGACTTGTTGAGAACAGGAAGGTCTTGATGAGGAATATAGATAACTATAAGCAAACGGAAAAGGGAGGGACGAAAATTAATAAGGAAATGTTGCGAAAAGGACAAAGAAGTAAACATGAACGATATGGCATAGAGGAATGTCGCAAGAAAAACTGATGTAATACCGATAATATGAAATACGAAAAAGAGAAGAGAGGAAACGGGAAGTATTATGTCTACAGTATACTTCTTACCAGAATTTGGGGCCCATTAATGTGACAGTCGACGTGGATTATTTACTTATTTAAGAAAATGCTCAGACTGTATTGTAGCCGACCTCAGCAACCACGAGGTCCACAGCCTGTCCTCTCGCCCTCACCATGAGCAGCTTCTCGACGACACATACCGAGACCTGATTGGTTGACCAGGGACACCTCACGGCTCGCCCATTGGACCGCAGGCTCCCCTCGTTCCCGGGTGGCTGGCACAGCTCAGACCCACTTAAGCTCCCGGGCCGAGTTCATCAGGGCATACCTGGATCTCTAGGTCCAAGGTTTGTGCAGTTATTCGTGAGTGATTCATAGAGAGATTGTTGACACCTCCCCACGACGGACCTGACACGTGGCCCTTGGTGTGCTACTTTGGGTGTAGTCACGCCACACTTTGCCTGAGCTAGTGATTTCAATTACAGGCCAGAGTGCTTGCAATTGAAATCACGACGCACCTGTTACCCGGTGGTTTCGCTGCGAGGTGACGGCCGGACTCATAAGGGCTCTCGCTCGTCCGGCAGGGTCCCGACCCCGACCGTCCCTAACACACAGACTGCTGGGTGCCTGTTGTGCTCCTCTTTTTTGAGACCATTCCACATTTTCCACATCCAATCTAAAATTAACTCTGCTAGCCTCCCCTTTTCCCTTCATCATCACCCGACGCTATGACCTGATCCATGGGACACCAGATCAAATTAGCCTACTCTGGAGAGCCCATCTCTTGTGAGGTGGCTCTCCAGAGAATATTCACCCTCACCGAGGTGGCAGTCACCCACCTCTATAAAGTACACAATGGCTTCAAGGTGACAGTAGCCAAACCAGAGCACTTGACCCCCTTCCTTTCGGCCGAAGGCCAAAGGAAACTCTCAGATCACGGATTTTCACCAGTTCCCTCCCCCGAGACGAAGGCGAAATGCACGATCGTGGCTAAAAAGATCGACAGGACGATCCTCCCACGATCGTGTGAGTCGATCTCACAGGAGGTTGCCGCCAAGAACGGTGTCACTGTTCTTGACGTTTACAAGCCACCCGAGTCACGGATCGTCAAGATCCGTTTCTCTGCCCCAGAGGAAGCACAGAGGATTCTCTCGAGGGGACTCATGATGTTTAATACATCGGTCCCAAGTTACAACTTAGAACCAGAGTGCTTTATTCATCTGGAACAATGCCTGAAGTGCTACAGATACGGACACAATAAACACACATGCCCACACATACAAAGATGCTCCGGTTGCGCTGGCGAAGGTCACTTCTTCGCCAAGTGCAAAGAGAGCATCAAATGCTGCAACTGCGAGGGATCGCACGTAGCAGTTAGCGGATCCTGCCCAACACGAAAGGAGCTACTAAAAGCAAAACGAACTGAGCTTCGTGAGAACAAAAACACTGCTCCGACATACGCCACAACATCTGCCACACAACCCATCCAAACTAGCACACCCAGACGACCTACGACCTCCTCGAGGACGACCATGCCAACACTCCCCCAAACCCACGCATTCACACCGAACACAAACCCGAAAATACAAGCTATATTACACGTAAGTCTTATCGCTGCAAAATACAACGCCAAAAGATTCGCAACCATAGTCCCCATCATGTTACAAAAAAACGGCTTCCCCAGCATTGTCGTCCCCGAGGAGATCTTCGAAGACGACAACCTGTACATTCCTGAATACACCACAAACACAGAAACTATGGACAATGAGGTGACAATCACTCACCCAGAGCCTCACTGTTGCACAACACACAGACACCTCGTTTTGCAACCACAACCCCAACGCAAACCACGAGAAACTGTACAAGCATGCGATACCACAAGGAACACGGAACAGAAACGCAAACAAACCTCGCCACTAAACACGCACAACAAGAAAGACAAGAAGGATTCCCCGATCCCTCAGCCTCGTCGTCGGGAGATGGATGACACCATCCTCGACGACGACAGTAGCGGCTCCGAGATCGACGTCGAAGTCGTTCCCGAAGCCGAGGACGAGCTCCATGCCCCTGCGGGCGGAGCCACTGCCATGCTCCCCTGTAGGGGGCCTTTGGGGCAGCGCGGAAGTGTCGGGAATTGGTCCGCCGATTCCCAGGAATTCCGCGCTGCGTCCTGCTCGCAGGACTCTCTTCCTGACCTCGAGGAACCGACGGTCGATGCTCGACCACGGAACCGCTATAGAGATCAGGTTACGCCACGCAAGGTAAACCCAGGTCGAATGGGTCTACCCTGAGTGACATGCTAACGATCGTAGAAGCAAATGTAAGGTCTTTTTTCCCAGTTCGTAATCTCTTTTACGACTTTCTAGATCAAGAACGCCCAGATGTTGTCCTACTGAATTCTACAGCCATCACGAATGGTTATAGAATTCGGCACTACGGTTACACATCCAGGCAAACAGGAGACGGTTTGTACATGGGGTCCTGTATCATCAAATCCACCATCACCTTCGAATTTATCACCCTTCCATTCACTCACCCTGACTTCATGGCAGTCAGGATATTCACCCCACAGGGCCCCATTATCCTTTCCACTGCCTATATCAGACCCTTAACCAACTTGCCTCTTGCCGATTTCAACAGATTGAATAATTATACGAACCTCCCAGTCTTCTTTGCCGGAGACATCAACGCCAGCCACCACGCGCTACACCACAGATCTACCAACTCGCATGGTAGGCAACTCCTTTCTATCTTTGATACAAAAAGACTCCACTACATCGGACCCGACTTCACCTCATACACGAACGTGGGAAAGGGCCGCCCTGATCTCGTCTTCGGGAACAGAGCGGCACTCGCCTACCACACACACCTACAACCCGGTCCGAACGTTGGTTCGGACCATATACCCATCATAATCAAAATTTCCACCTCACCAATACTAAACAAAGAAAGACGATCTTTCCGGTACCAACAAGCAGATTGGGAGTCGTTCAAATCAAAATTAAGTGAAATTAACTTTCAGTTTAATCTTGATGGGCTTAATTCCCAAACAATAGATGGGCATTGGAATTTCATCTTCGCCCACATCGTATTCACCATGCTGAGTACCATCCCCCGGTCTTAGTATAAGACACGCATCTCATTTCAGCCATCTGAAAGGACAAAATGGCTCCTGACTTGTTTTCGAAATCGTTTCACGCAAAATTTAAACAGGTTAAATCATGTTCGATGGGACTTATCTATCCTCAGAAGACACGTCATCGATAGTCTTGATACCGACCGACAAAATCATTGGCATAATTTGGTTAAAAATGTAGAGTCTAACAGAGTTCGCAATCCACGGGAATTTTGGCAAAAAATTCGTCAGCTTAAAGGTAGTAACTCCCCCCCCCCCCTTCTCCCACCTCGTTCAAAATAACGTAAATGTTTCAAATCCCGTGGATGTCATTAAAGTTTTTGAAGAACACTGGGCTAAAGTCTTCTACCCTCACCCTCCTCATCCCCTGTTCACTCAACGAATTCAGGATATAGACACCTGGAGTCATGAGAACAGGGTAGAGACCAACCCAGAGCTAATTATCCGTATGGATAGGCTGGACGACACCTGCGAACTCACAGCTCCCATTTCGTGTGAGGAAGTAAAACAACTAATCATGAGATCTCCTCGTAAGGCTCCAGGCTCCTCACAGATCGGACGCGACGCTCTTATTCATTTCCCTGACAATCTTTTACAAGCTTTGACTCACCTCTACAACGCCTCTCTCGCTTCCGGCTATTTTCCCTCTTGCTTTAAAACTGCTCTCGTGGCCCTCATTCCTAAGCCACACAAAGACCTGACTGACCCTAAGAGTTACCGCCCTATTAGCCTACTCGAGACTTTAGGCAAGACCTTAGAAAGAATCATAAACACTCGGCTAAGGTGGTATCTCGTAGACCATAATCTTCTCTCACACAAACAATTTGGCTTTCGCTCGCATCACTCGACGCAAGACGCACTCAACATCATCACAAACTACGTACACAACAACAAAGACCGACGACTAAAGACTGTTCTTGTCACCAAAGATGTTGAGCGAGCCTTCGACACGGTCTGGCATGCTGGCCTGAAGTACAAGCTGTGCACAAAATTTAACTTCCCCCCTTTGATTAAGAAATTGCTCTGCAATTTCCTTGATGACCGTAAATTAAAATTAAAGTTCCTCCACCACGTCTCCGGGACGATTCGCATGCACGCAGGTGTACCTCAGGGCAGCACCCTCAGCCCAACACTCTATACATTATACACAAACGACTTACCAGACCCCACATACACAGATTCACTCACTATCCTCTATGCTGACGACTGTACGCACCTAGCTCGACACGATGCGCTTTCAGGTGTCGTCCGGCGCATCAATGACGAACTTGACACCGTCTCGAGATGGGAGCATAGATGGCGTATCAAGACTAACGTGACCAAAACAAAAGTTCTTTTCCTAAATCCACGAAAACGACCTCCCTATGACAACATATATCTCAACAGCTTCGACAGACTACAAGCACCGCTCCAAATCAGCCACTCTTGTACCATCCTTGGTTTAACCTTTGACACCGACTTTCGGTTTCATTTGTATGCAACTTCAAAGGCCGCCTTGGCCGGCAAAGCCTTACATTCGCTTTATCGATTCCGACGTGCGGCCCCACGTACGAAGCTGTATCTATACAAAACACTTATCAAACCTCTTCTCACATACACACCACTTGCACTCACACAAACAGCATACACCAACAAGCGCAAACTCCAAGTTGTCCAGAATAAAGCACTCAGATGGATCTATGTAGTAAATTGGGATCAATTTATTACAACATCTGAACTCCACGTGGAAGCTTCTCTGCCTCCTCTTAACATCGAGTGGCGTAGGTTGGTTTGTAAACAGATCGACAGACTCCGTGCTTGGCACTCCGCCTGGCTGGATAGACTCAACACTATCTTTCGTTCCGGATGGAGATCTGGTGCAGGCCGTGATCTCTTTTCCCTGGCATGGGACGAAGAAGTGGATGCAGTGTTCTAAGTTTGGCCGCATCCTTTGAAGCCACCTCTTACTCCTTCTTTTCCCCTTTCCCCTTCCTCTATCCACTAGTTATTTGTTCAGTTTTGTTGTTTGTTTTGTGTTCCTTGTTTTTGTTCTCGTTCTTTTAAAATAATTTAGTGGTAATGTTTGGTACCTTCCTTTTTCAACTTCATAATAAAAGTAAATCTCCCTCAGGTACTGCCCTCATCCCCGTTTTTAAATCATTTCACCTCGTCCTCTGACGCTTCGTGACCGCCACCCCGACTCATTCCACCTCATTATCCTTGCCATAGCGTCGATCCTCATCCTCATCCTACCCCCAACATCCTGCTGGTTTCGGTTTCCGATACGTGGCGTTTGCTGCTAGTACTCGTGCCAGGACCACAAATCCTTTAGCGTCAGGATTTGTGCGAGCCGAGGAAAGTTAATCCAATCGTGGTGGGGCCGCCAAGGCCGTGCCCTCTCGTAAGTCCTGCGGCCGAAGGAGAGAAATCTCCTCTCGACCCGGGCGAGGAGGGTCTGCCCTTGCCTGCAGCCTCACCCGAGCTTCACCCCGCTTCAGCAGTGATGGTTAGCCGAGGGACAGCCCAGGAGCCACGGCCGAAGAGGCCGTGCCCAGAGCATACCCCAGATGGCGCCAAAAACCTGCTAACTTCTTTCCCCCTCCCCCTCAGTTAGCCGAGAGGCTCCGTGTTCGCCATAGCGAGGCACCACTCCCCGTGGGAAAATTGTGGTGAGGCGAGTCGCGCTCAAGGTCGTGGGGTATTCCCCGCGCCACGAGTCGCGGCCTTGCCTCGCCACACGATCCCGCGGGGTGCGGCCGCGCGGTGAACACGCGAGTCTGCCGATGGCGCTGAGCCCCTCGATCCTTTTCCTCTTTCAACAAACCCACTACAGCTATTACCTGGATCTTTACCCTGCATGCTGGGTCAAGCCCCGGCTCCTTTTTCTTCTACTAAAATTTATTTTCCTCCTCCTTATCCTTCCCCTATCCCCACTCTTCCTTCCCCCCCTCTTCTTTACACTTCTCTCTCTCCCCGAGTTCATCACTCACGATCCTCCAGCCGAGCAACACACAGCAAGCAGCAACTAGGCCTACCCAGGCCTTAGCCGACGGGTGAGCCGCCCCGGCGATCTCCATCACACCAGACATACCTGCGGGCACTCACACCCACTCACAAAAGCTCCTTAAAGAGATGATTGACACCAGTCTATGGCGGATACCAATCCATTGCCATACTGGTGACTTTCCGGAGTGACACAAATACCCAGCCTTCTGGAGTATCACGGTTATCGCTCGCTCGCTTAGCTCCCTCACTGGAGGGGGAGTACCTGTAGCCGACCCCCGCAACCTGCTGCGCAGCATACTTCCCCCAGGTTGGGTCCAGGTCCACAGCCTGTCCTCTCGCCCTCACCATGAGCAGCTTCTCGACGACACATACCGAGACCTGATTGGTTGACCACGACACCTCACGGCTCGCCCATTGGACCGCAGGCTCCCCTCGTTCCCGGGTGGCTGGCACAGCTCAGACCCACTTAAGCTCCCGCACCCGGGCCGAGTTCAGGACTTACCTGGATCTTGAGGTCCAAGGTTTTCGTGTTTGTCATCGTGGATGATTTAAAGAGATTGACACCCCCACGACGGACAAGACGATTGGCTCTTGGTGTAACTGCTTTGGGTACAGTTGCGCAATACCTGCTTTGGGCTAGTGCCTTTAATTACAGCCTTGATGTGCGAGTAATTAAAAGCACGACGCACAGTGGCAGCCGATAGTTTCGCTGCGAAGTGTTCGGCCGAACACATAAGGGCTCACGCCCGTTCGGCAGGGTTCCGACCCCGACCGGCCTTCCCAAATAGAGACTGTTGGTTACCCTGTGTGCTTCACCGTTTTTTTGATACCATTTCCGCCCTTTCATCGTCCAGTTAAATTAGCTCAGCTAGCCTCCCCTCTACCCATCATCCATCACCCTCGCTATGGCATAACCCTATGGGTCACGTTATCAAATTAGCGTATTCTGGGGAGCCTATCTCTTGCGAGGAGGCTCTCCAGAATATCTTCATTATCACTGAGGTGGCAGTCACACACCTCTTTAAGGTCCATAATGGCTTCAAGGTGACAGTTGCCAAACCTGAACACTTGACCCCATTTCTTTCGGCCGACGGCCAAAGAAAGTTAAAAGATCACGGCTTCTCACCTGTTCCCTCCCCCGAGATGAAGGCTAAATGTACGATCGTGGCGAAAAAGATCGACAAGACGATCCCCCCACGATCGTGCGAGTCCATCTGCCAGGAGGTTTCCGTCAAGAACGGTGTCACTGTTCTCGACGTTTACAAGCCACCCGAGTCGCGAATCGTCAAGATTCGCGTCTCATCCCCCGAGGAAGCCCAGAAACTTCTCTCTCGGGGACTCATGATGTTTAATACATCGGTCCCCACCTACAACTTGGAACCCGAATGTTTTATTCACGTAGACCAATGCCTTAACTGCTACAGATTTCACCACAAGAAACACCAATGTGCACACCCCCAGAGATGCTCTCGGTGCGCCGGCGACGGTCATTTCTTCCCCAGGTGCACTGAAACCACCAAATACTGCAACTGCGAGGGATCGCATGTCGCAGTTAGTGGATCCTACCCTAAACGGAAGGAAATACTTAAGGCAAAACGAGCTGAGCTCCGCCAAGACAACAACACTGTACCTTCCTACGCAACAACAGCTGCTACACGACCTGCTCAGACCAGTACACCCAGACGACCCACGACTTCCCCTCGGACAACTCTGCCCACACAACCCCCAACAAGCACCCTCACGCCGAACACAAACCCAAAAATCCAAGCCATATTACACGTAAGTCTCATCGCTGCCAAATACAACGCAAAAAGATTCGCAAACATTGTCCCTATTATGCTACAGAGAAACGGCTTCCCCAGCATTGTTGTCCCTGAGGAAATCTTCGAAGACGAAAACCTATACATCCCTGAGTACGCCACAACAAACACAGAAACCACAGGAAATGAGGTGACAGACACTCACCCAGGGCCTCATTCTTCCTCACAACACCGACACCTCGTTTGGCAACCTCAACCACAACGAAGACAAAAAGAAACTGCACAGGCATGCCAAACTACAAATACCACTGATCACAAACGCAAACAAACCACACCACCATCCATGCATACAAAAAAAGACAAGAAGGATCCTCCTGCCCCCGAAGCTCGTCGTCGTAGATTGGATGACGCCATTCTTGACGACGACAGTAGCGACTCCGACATCGATGTCGAGAGCGTTCTCGAGGCCGGGCTTGGGCTCTCGGCTGGAGCCATGCTCCCTGCCAGGGGACCCCTGGGACAGCGCGGAAGCATCGGGAATTGGTCCGCCGATTCCCAGGACTTCCGCGTCGGTTCACAGGACTCCCTGCCTGACCTCGAGGAGCCGTCGATCGTGCATCGATCGCGGAGCCGCTACAGGGCTC
>NC_091588.1:10905516-10908016 GCF_042767895.1 Penaeus vannamei
GATTTTTATTCTTTTAGCCTTTTTTCATTATGGATGGGCTTTATGATTATTATTATCATCATTATTATCATTAATAGCATTAACATCATCATTATCATCATTATAGTAAAAATCGCCATAATTACCCTTAATATAATCATTAAAGAGCTATCATCTTAATTATTAATGTCATTTCCCTCATTATAACTATTTCTATAATGATAATAACAATAATGATAATTTTAGAAATAATACCAACAGTAATAATTATAATAACAATAATAGCGATGTTGTGATTACTTCTATTATCATTATTATTTCTAATTACTATCATTATCGTTAGTCTTATTGTTATCATGAAAATCATTAGAGTATTGTTGATGATTGCTATTATTGCATTAATTACGCAAATTATCATTATAATTATCATTACATAAGAACAAACAACGTCACCGATGAATACAAAACAGGGAAAACGAATTGCAACCGGGGCGGCTTATTATTATTATTATTATCATTATTGTTATTATCATTTATTTTTATATTCTTTAACTTGTTCTTTTTATATGTTATTTGACATTTCCGCATTTGGTTACGTTATTTTTCTTTCTTTTCACGTTTTACTATATCGCAGTTTTTTTTTTTTTTTTCGCAAGTTTAGACGCATATTATTATTATTATTGCTCTCTCTTTTGTTTTCTTTGAGTTTTCGTGGAATTTTGACTGACCTATCATGAGTTGCACATGGCCCACACATAAACATGTAAAAACAAATACATACTCAGAAATAAATGTATAGCAGGGGAAAACGGAAGTTTAGATGCATATTTTTGTTCCCTTTTCTTTTGTGTTAGTGCCCCTTTCTGTATTAATTTCGCAATTTTTCTCTTTTTTGCATTGCTTTTCTTAATACGCTTTTTTGTCACATTTTAGACGTATTTTCTACTTGCGGGTTTTCTCATTATCACTGTTCTTTTATTTATTTTTTTACTTTGCTTTATTTTCCGTTTTGTTGGCGCAGTTTTCTGTATCTTTTATTTCGCAGTTTTTCTTTCTTTCGCATATTTAACACATTTTCTCACTCGCCTTTATTGTCTAATTGTTGGGGCGCTTCTCTTCATATTTCTTATTCGAATCTTTATTGCACTTTTGACGCTTTTCAACGTATATTTTACATAGGGGAGATATGGAATTTTTGTCATCCTGCACTGTAATAGGAAAGAATGGATTTTTTATTGAAATATCATGAGTTGCATATGGCCTACACGCACACACACAAGTACAAACACATACATACATACACACATAAAAATGCAGTACAGGGAAAAACTGACTGCAACCGGCAGACTTGTATTTTTTGTGCCCGGGGCTTTTCATGTCTTTCAGCCCCGGGCGAGGTTGCAATCAGAGGGAGCACTTTTGGCTCCCTTTTGTAGATTCGAACTCGTGATCGCGGGTTTCGAATCTGGCGCCCTTACCCTCTCGGGCCACGGTGTCGAGGGGCAATAGGAATGGGTTAGGATAGGGTTTTATGCAACATGTGTCGGTGCGCTCGTTTGTGTGCGTGTGTGTGAGATTATACGTTACTGATAATAGTTATATGACGATGATGATTCGATAATGATGAAAATAATGAGTGGTGATGGTAATAAGCAATAGCACGATAATAAAAAATAATAATTAGATTGCCAATCTGAAGGACATGGAAAGCGCCCTGCTGGAATAAAACCAAGCAGTCAGTTTTCCCCTGGTATGGATTTGTGTGTATGTGGTTGTACTTATGTGAGTGCGTGTGGGCCATGTGCAATTCATGATTGTCCAATAAAAAATCAACCATTGTTTCATGTTTCACTGTAGGACGTCAAAATAAAACCTCATTCTGCATTGTCTTTCGCTAAAATAGCTTATTTTGAAGAGAAATATTTGCGAGGATTACTGTGTGAAAGAGCAGTTGAGGAGGAAATACGGTTTCTAAGCAGATGGCTCGTCAGCTACTTTGACCGACGTGAGAATTGCGATAACGATTTGACTTTGAACCGATTGGGCACCTTTGTGTGTTTGTTTTCTAACTCAAGACGTGTCACTTATTTATTTTCCGAAACCAATCCGATGCCCTAACCTCTCGGCTACCACGCCCTCGTGCAGAAATTCTGAAATGTTGCCGAGACCTTTCCTTCGCCGTCGCCTTCAGAGAGAGAGGGAGAGCAGGAGAGGGAAAGAGAGAATGATGAGGATGATGATAATTGTAACTACGGAACAATTGATAATTATCATGATAAAAATCAAGCTAAAAACAATAATGATAATAACTCTGCAACCATGATTATACTAGATCGGATCTCATTGCAAACAGACCTTTGCTTCTCTTCTGTGAGTTCGTGTTTCTTATCTGATGTGGACATAGTGGAACGAAAACAACGCTAAACAAGACAAAATGACAATATAACCTCTTTCCTTCTTTCCCCATTTCCTGCTCTGTCTTGAGTTTTATTTCTTTCCCTCCATCACTTGTTCGTCCTCT
>NC_091588.1:10933016-10940516 GCF_042767895.1 Penaeus vannamei
ATGTCATTTTCCTCATTAAAACTATTTTTATAATGATAATAACAATAATGATAATTTTAGAAATAATAACAACAGTAATAATTATAATAACAATAATAGCGATATTATGAATACTTCTACTATCATTATTATTTCTAATTATTATCATTATTGTTAGTCTTATTGTTATTATCATGAAAATCATTAGAGTATTGTTGATGATTGCTAGTTTTGCATTATTATCATTTTATTATAATTATCCTAATTAATGTCATAATTATCCTAATTAATGTCATAATTATCCTAATTAATGTCATAATTATCATTATTATCGTCATTAAAAATGGGATTATAAAGAAAATGATCATAATTAGCCGAATTATTGCAGAAATCATCATAAATATCCCATAAACTCAAAAAGGTTTTTTCCGACCATATTCTCAAAAGGCTAGATTTCACCGTTTTTATTATTATTATTTTATTTTATTATCATCCTTATTATAATTAATAACATTAACATGATGATCAACATCATTCTTGTAATTATCGCCATTATTACCCTTAATATAATCATAATAAGACCTATTATCTTAATGATTAATGTCATTTCCCCTCATTATAACTATACATAATGATACTAACAATATTGATAATTTTAAAAATAATAACAACAAAAGTAATAATTATAATAAATATAATAGCGATACTATGAATATTTCTACTGTCATTATTATTTCTAATTATTTTCATTATCGTTAGTCTTATTGTTACTATTATGAAAATCATTAGAATATTGTTGATGATCGCTATTATTGCATTAATTACGCAAATTATCATAATTATCATTTTATTATAATTATCCTAATTAATGTCACAATTATCCTAATTAAGGTCATAATTATCCTAATTAATGTCATAATTATCATTATTATCGGCATTATTAATGGGATTATCATGAAAATCATCCTTATTAGCCGAATTATTGCAGAAATCATATTCTCATAGGAATATATATCGCTAGATTTCGCCGTTTTTTCAACTTAGGGGATTTTTATACTTTTAGACTTGTTTTCATTATGGATGGGCTTTATGATTATTATCATCATTATTATCACTAATAGCATTAACATCATTATCATCATTATAGTAATTATCGCCATAATTACCATTAATATAACCATTATAAGAGCTATCATCTGAATTATTAATGTCATTTTCCTTATTATAACTATTTCTATAATGATAATAATAATAATGATTATTTTAGAAATAATAACAACAGTAATAATTATAATAACAATAATAGCGATATTATCGTTATTTCTACTATCATTAATATTTTTAATTATTATCATTGTCGTTAGTCTTATTGTTATTATCATTAAAATTTTTAGAGTATTGTTGATGATTGCTATTATTGCATTAATTACGCAAATTATCATTATAATTATCATTCTATTATAATTATCTTAATTCATTTCATAATAATCCTAATTAATATCATAATTATCCTAATTAATGTCACAATTATTATTATTATCGTAATTATTAATGGAATTATCATGAAAATCATCATAATTAGCCGAATTATTGCAGAAATCATCATAATCATCCCATAAACTCGAAAAGAGTTTTTTTTCGACCAGATTCTTAAAAGGTTATATATCGCTATATTCCGCCATTTTTTCGACTTTGGGTTTTTTTATTCTTTTAGTCGTTTTTCATTATGGATCGGCTTTATGATTATTATCATCATCATTAGTATCATTAACAGCATTAACATCATCATTATCATTGTAGTAATTATCGCCATAATTACCCTTAATATAATCATTATATCATTTTCTTCATTATAACTATTTCTATAATGATAATAAATAAAATTTTAGAAATAATAACAACAGTAATAATTATAATAACAATAATAGCGATATTATGATTGTTTCTATCATTATTATTTCTAATTATTATCATTATCGTTACTCTTATTGTTATTATCAAGAAAATCATTAGAGTATTGTTGATGATTACTATTTTTACATTATTTACACAAATTATCAATATAATTATCATCTTATTATAATTATCCTAATTAATGTCATCATTATCCCAATTAATGTCATAATTATCATAATTATCGTCATTATTAATGGGATTATCATGAAAATCATCATAATTAGTCGAATTATTGCAGAAATCATCATAATCATCCTATAAATTCGAAAAGAGTTCTTTTCGACCATATTCTCAAAATACTATATATCGCTAGATTTCCCCGTTTCGGAATTTTTATACTTTTAGCCTTTTCTCGTTATGAAGGGTCTTTATTATTATTATCATTATTATCATTAATAGCATTAACATAATCATTATCATTATAGTAATTATTGCCATAATTACCCTTAATCTAATCATTATAAGAGCTATTATCTTAATTATTAATATCATTTTCCTCATTATAACTATTTTTATAATGATAATAACTATAATGTTAATTTTAGAAATAACAGTAATAATTATAATAAGAACAATAGCGATATTATGATTATTTCTTCTATCATCGATAGTCTTATTGTTATTATCATGAAAATCATTAGAGTATTGTTGTTGATTGTTATTATTGCATCAATTACGCAAATTATCATTATAATTATCATTTTATTATAATTATCCTAATTAATGTCATAATTATCCTAATTAATCTCATAATTATCATTATCATCAATATTAATGGGATTATCATGAAAATCATCATAATTAGCCGAATTATTGTAGAGATCATCATTATCATCCTATAAACTTGAAAAGGGTTTTTTTCGACCATATTCTCAAAAGGTTAGATTTCGCCGTTTTTTCGACTTTGGGGATTTTTATACTTTTAGCCTTTTTTCATTATGGATGGGCTTTATGATTATTATCATCATTATTATTATCATTAATAGTATTAACATCATCATTATCATCATTATAGTAATTATCGCGAAAATTACCCTTAATATAACCATTATATCGTTAGTCTTATTGTTATTATCACGAAAATCATTATAGTATTGTTGATGATTACTATTATTGCATTAATCAGGCAAATTATCATTATAATCATCTTATTATAATTATCCTAATTAATATCATAATTATCCTAATTAATGTCGTAATTATCATTATTATCGTCATTATTAGTGGGATTATCATGAAAATCATCATAATTAGCCCAATTATTGCAGAAATCATCATCGTCCCATAAACTCGAAAAAGGTTTTTTTCGACCATATTCTCAAAAGGTTAGATTTCGCCGTTTTTTCGAATTTGGGGATTTTTATGCTTTTAGCCTTTTCTAATTATGGATAGGCTTTATGATTATTATTATCATCAATATTATCATTAATAGCATTAACTTCATCATCATCATCATTATAGTAATTATCGCCATAATTACCCTTAATATAATCATTATAAGAGCTATAATCTTAATTATTAATGTCATTTTCCTCATTATAACTATTTCTATAATGATAATAACAATAATGATAATTTTAGAAATAATAACAAGAACAGTAATAATCCTAATAACAATAATAGCGATACTATGATTATTTCTACTATCATTATTTCTAGTTATTGTCATTATCGTTAGTCTTATTGTTATTATCAGGAAAATTATTAGAGTATTGTTGATGGTTGCTAATATTGCATTAATTACGCAAATTATCATTATAATTATCATTTTATTATATTTAACCTAATTGTCTTAATTATCCTAATTAATGTCATAATTATCATTATTATCGTCATTATTAATGGGATTATCATGAAAATCATCATGATTAGCCGAATTATTACAGAAATCATCATAATCATCCCATAAACTCGAAAAGGGTTTTTTTTCGACCCTATTCTCATAAGTCTATATATGGCTAGATTTCTCCGTTTTTTCGACTTTGGGGATTTTTTATACTTTTTGCCTTTCTTTCATTATGGATGGGCTGTATGATTATTATCACCATCATTATTATCATTAATAGCATTAACATCATCATTATCATCATTATAGTAATTATCACCATGATTACCCTTAATATAATCATTATAAGAGCTATTATCTTAATTATTAATGTCATTTTCCTCATTATAACTATTTCTATAATGATAAAAACAATGATAATTTTAGAAATAATAACAACAACAGTAATAATTATAATAGCAATAATAGCGATATTATGATTATTTCTACTATCATTATTAGTTCTAATTAATATCGTTATCGTTAGTCTTATTGTAATTATCATGAAAATCATTAGAGTATTATTGATGATTGATATTATTGCATTAATTACGCAAATTATCATTATAATCATCATTACATAAGAACAAACAAACAACGTCACCGATAAATACAAAGCAGGGATAACGAATTGCAACCGGGGCGGCTTATTATTATTATGATTATCATTATTGTTATTATCATTTATTTTTATATTCTTCAACTTGTTCTTTTTATATGTTATTTGACACTTCCGCATTTGGTTACGTTATTTTTCTTTCTTTTCACGTATTACTACATCGCAGTTTTTCTATTTTATATCGCAAGTTTAGACGCATATTATTATTATTATTATTATTATTATTATTATTATTATTATTATTATTATTATTATTTCTCTCTCTTTTGTTTTCTTCGAATTTTCGTTGAATTTTGACTGACCTATCATGAGTTGCACATGGCCCACACACACACATGTAAAAACAAATACATACTCAGAAATAAATGTATAGCAGGGGAAAACGGAAGTTTAGATGCATATTTTTGTTCCCTTTTCTTTTGTGTTAGTGCCCCTTTCTGTATTAATTTCGAAATTTTTCTCTCTTTCGCATTGCTTTTCTTAGTACGCTTTTTTGTCATGTTTTAGACGTATTTTCTACTTGCGGGTTTTCTCATTATCACTCTCCTTTTATTTATTTTTTTACTTTGCTTTATTTTCCGTTTTGTTGGCGCAGTTTTCTGTATCTTTTATTTCGCAGTTTTTCTTTTTTTCGCATATTTAACACATTTTCTCTCTCACCTTTATTGTCTAATTATTGGGACGCTTCTCTTTATATTTCTTATACGAATCTTGGTAGCACTTTTGACGCCTTCAAACGTATATTTTGCATAGGAGAGATATGGATTTTTAGTCGTCCTACATTGAAATAGGAAAGAATGGATTTTTTATTGAACTATCATGGGTTGTATATGGCCTACACGTATACACATAAGTACAAACACATACATACATACACACATAAAAATGCAGTACAGGGAAAAACTGACTGCAACCGGCAGACTTTTTTTTTTTTTTTTTTTTTGTATTTTTTGTGCCCGGGGCTTTTCATGTCTTTCAGACCCGGGCGAGGTTGCAATCAGAGGGAGCCTTTTTGGCTCCCTTTTGTAGATTCGAACTCGTGATCGCGGGGTTTCGAATCTGGTGCCCTT
Source organism: Penaeus vannamei (assembly GCF_042767895.1). NCBI lineage: Eukaryota > Metazoa > Arthropoda > Malacostraca > Decapoda > Penaeidae > Penaeus > Penaeus vannamei. The sequence continues at coordinate 10,938,466 of NC_091588.1, forward strand.
ACCCACTCGGCCACGGTGTCGAGGGGCAATAGGAATGGGTTAGGATAGGGTTTTATGCAACATGTGTCGGTGCGCTCGTTTGTGTGCGTGTGTGTGAGATTATACGTTACTGATAATAGTTATATGACGATGATGATTCGATAATGATGAAAATAATGTGGTGATGGTAATAAGCAATAGCACGATGATAAAAAAATAATAATTAGATTGCCAATCTGAAGGACATGGAAAGCGCCCGGGTGGAATAAAACCAAGCAGTCAGTTTTCCCCTGGTATGGATTTGTGTGTATGTGGTTGTACTTATGTGAGTGCGTGTGGGCCATGTGCAATTCATGATTGTCCAATAAAAAATCAACCATTGTTTCATGTTTCACTGTAGGACGTCAAAATAAAACCTCATTCTGCATTGTCTTTCGCTAAAATAGCTTAATTTGAAGAGAAATATTTGCGAGGATTACTGTGTGAAAGAGCAGTTGAGGAGGAAATACGGTCTCTAAGCAGATGGCTCGTCAGCTACTTTGACCGACGTGAGAATTGCGATAACGATTTGACTTTGAACCGATTGGGCACCTTTGTGTGTTTGTTTTCTAACTCAAGACGTGTCACTTATTTATTTTCCGAAACCAATCCGATGCCCTAACCTCTCGGCTACCACGCCCTCGTGCAGAAATTCTGAAATGTTGCCGAGACCCTTCCTTCGCCGTCGCCTTCAGAGAATGAAGGGAGAGCAGGAGAGGGAAAGAGAGAATGATGAGGATGATGATGATAATTGTAACTACGGAACAATTGATAATTATAATGATAAAAGTCAAGCTAAAAGCAATAATGGTAATAACTCTGCAACCATGATTATACTAGATCGGATCTCATTGCAAATAGACCTTTGCTTCTTTTCTGTGAGTTCGTGTATCTTATCTGAAGTGGACATAGTGGAATGAAAACGCTAAACAAGACAAAATGACAATATAACCTCTTTCCTTCCCCATTTCCTGCTCCGTCTTGAGTTTTATTTCTTTCCCTCCATCACTTGTTCGTCCTCTTCTTCTCTGCTTCTCATAATACTAATACAATCACATGATGATGGGAGGAATAACAAAATTGTGAAATCTCTCATTAAAACTTCACAAACAATAAAACAACTCCAAAAAAGCAAATAAAAATATCCAAAACCAAACGCTCCAATTCCTCCTGTGTCTTTCACATTATAAACACCGGAAAAGAGACAGAAACAAAAAAAGAGAGATAGAAGGGTGGGTATGTAGAAAGAGGCAAACAGAAATTCACGCAAGAGCTTTTCGTACTTCGTCTCCGTCGGGGATCGAACCCGAGTCTGTCGCGTAAGAGGCGACCGTGCTAGCCACAACACTACGGAAGCATATATTATGAGATTGAATTTTACTTTAATAATTTTCTCCTATCAAAACGCTGTTATTACACATGTATGCAATGTCACATACATGTCGTGCATGTGTACTTTCACCCAAGGAGTAAAATGTCATATTAAACGTTCTTGCATTTCTACCATTGCACTGGAATATGTCCAGTCTTAAAGAATTACAATAAAGTTACAAACCTTCTCAAATAACTTTTCTCTGGTACTCTAAAATCCTGTTTTCGTAAATTAGCCAGTAAAAAGAATTAAATCTACCTACGTTCGAAAAATAAGGAAGAGTTTTGTAACTTTAATATTAGGATTCTCTCTTTTTTTTCTCTCTCTCTCCCTCCCTCTTTTACCCTCTATCTATCTCCCTACTTATCTCAATCAGGCATTATTGTTAAAAGACAGAATTGGATGAATAAATGTGTGTATAGATTGGAAAAAAGAAAGAAAAATAGATACAGACTCATAATTTGACTTTAAGATGATAATAGTAATAACAATAATGATAACAATAATAATAATGGTAATGATAATAACAACAGCAATAATAATAATGGTAATAATAAGAATAATAATGATAATGATAATAATAATAATAATAATAATATAATAATGATAATGATAATAATAATGATGATGATAATAATAATAATGATAATAATAATAATAA
>NC_091588.1:10968016-10970516 GCF_042767895.1 Penaeus vannamei
ACATACATACATACACACATAAAAATGCAGTACAGGGAAAAACTGACTGCAACCGGCAGACTTGTATTTTTTGTGCCCCGGGCTTTTCATGTCTTTCAGCCCCGGGCGAGGTTGCAATCAGAGGGAGCACTTTTGGCTCCCATTTGTAGATTCGAACTCGTGATCGCGGGTTTCGAATCTGGCGCCCTTACCCTCTCGGCCACGGTGTCGAGGGGCAATAGGAATGGGTTAGGATAGGGTTTATGCAACATGTGTCGGTGCGCTCGTTTGTGTGCGTGTGTGTGAGATTATACGTTACTGATAATAGTTATATGACGATGATGATTCGATAATGATGAAAATAATGAGTGGTGATGGTAATAAGCAATAGCACGATAATAAAAAATAATAATTAGATTGCCAATCTGAAGGACATGGAAAGCGCCCTTCTGGAATAAAACCAAGCAGTCAGTTTTCCCCTGGTATGGATTTGTGTGTATGTGGTTGTACTTATGTGAGTGCGTGTGGGCCATGTGCAATTCATGATTGTCCAATAAAAAATCAACCATTGTTTCATGTTTCACTGTAGGACGTCAAAATAAAACCTCATTCTGCATTGTCTTTCACTAAAATAGCTTATTTTGGTGAGAAATATTTGCGAGGATTACTGTTTGAAAGAGCAGTTGAGGAGGAAATACGGTCTCTAAGCAGATGGCTCGTCAGCTACTTTGACCGACGTGAGAATTGCAATAACGATTTGACTTTGAACTGTTTGGGCACCTTTGTGTGTTTGTTTTCTAACTCAAGACGTGTCACTTATTTATTTTCCGAAACCAATCCGATGCCCTAACCACTCGGCTACCACGCCCTCGATGGAGGATGTTGCAGAAATTCTGAAATGTTGCCGAGACCCTTCCCTCGCCGTCGCCTTCAGAGAGAGAGGGAGAGCAGGAGAGGGAAAGAGAGAATGATGGGGATGAGGATGATGATGATGATTGTAACTACGGAACAATAGATAAAGATAATTATGATAAAAATCAAGCTAAAAACAATAATGATAATAACTCTGCAACCATGATTATACTAAATCGGATCTCATTCCAAACAGACCTTTGCTTCTCTTCTGTGAGTTCGTGTTTCTTATCTGAAGTGGACATAGTGGAACGAAAATAACGCTAAACAAGACAAAATGACAATATAACCTCTTTCCCTCAAACAGAAATTCACACAAGAGCTTTTCGTACTTCGTCTCCGTCGGGGATCGAACCTGAGTCTGTCGCGTAAGAGGTGACCGTGCTAGCCACAACACTACGGAAGCATATATTATGAGATTGAATTTTACTTTAATAATTTTCTCTTATCAAAACGCTGTTATTACACATGCATGCAATGTCACATACATGTCGTGCATGTGTACTTTCACCCAAGGAGTAAAATGTCATATCAAACGTTCTTGCACATCTACCATTGCACTGGAATATGTCCAGTCTTAAAGAATTACAATAAAGTTACAAACCTTAAATAACTTTTCTCGGGTACTCTAATAACCTGTTTTCTTAAAATATCCAGTAAAAATAAGTAAATCTACCTACGTTCTAAAAATAAGGAAGAGTTTTGTAACTTTAATATCAGGATTCTCTCTTTTTTCTCTCTCTCTTCCTCCCTCATTTCCCCTCTATCTATCTGCTTATCTCAATCAGGCATTAAGGTTAAAAAACAGATCTGGATGAATAGATATGTATGAATAGATTGGAAAAAAGAAAGAGAAAAATAGATACAGACTCATAATTTGACTTTAAGATGATAATAGTAATAACAATAATGATAATAATATTAATAACGATAACAGTAATAATAATGGTAATGATGATAATAACAACATTATAATAATGATGATGATGATAATAATAATAATAATAATAATAATGATAATAATAATAATAATAATGATAATAATAATAATAATAATAATATAATGATAATGATAATAATGATGATAATGATAATAATAATAATAATAATGATAATAATAATAATAAAAATAATAATATTAATGATAGTATTAATGATCACAATACTACTACTACTACTACTACTAATGATAATGATAATGATAACAGCAAAAACAACAACAATAATAATAATAATGATAATAATGATGATAATAATAATGATAATAATAATAATGATAATAATAATAATAATGATAATATTAATAGTAATAATAATTATTATTATTATCATTATTATTATAATGACAACAACAATAACAACAACAACAACAGAAAGAACAAAAACAAAGATAAAGTAATAAAGATAATAATAGTAATAACGATAATGGCAACAAAATTATAACAATGATAATAATGACAATGATAATAATAATGATAATAATGATAATGATAGTAATGAGGATAATGTCAACAACATTATAAAGATAATAATGATGATGGCGATGATAATAATAATGATAACGCATAGAACAAAAACAAAGATAAAGTAATAAAGATAATAATAGTAA
>NC_091588.1:10992388-11002388 GCF_042767895.1 Penaeus vannamei
CTTTAATGAGAAAAAGGCTAAAAGTAGAAAAATCCCATAAGTCGAAAACCCGGCGAGATCTAGCGAAATTCATCCTTAGGAGAGATGAGTCGAAAACCCCCCTTTTCCACTTTAAATGATGATTATGATGATCTTAGCAATAATTCTGCTAATTATGATGATAACCCCATCAATAATGACTATAATGACGATAATAATGATACCAGCAGTTATTGCTGCGAACTCTCCAAAACTGTAAGTTAGAAAAGTTTGTTCTCATGTGAATACACAGATGAGAGAACTGTCGACAATAACTCTCGAGAGTCTGCTTTCAAGTGGACATAGACCATTAGGATTCAGTTGGTTCAAGAAATTTCGTCAGGAAAGCAGTCGGAGTGTTGCGACGCCACAACCCTCGCGCTATTGAAATCGGATTTCGAAGATTGAAATACAAGGATCTGATTCCAGTATTGTGATAAAGATTATATGTGTGATATATATATATATATATATATATATATATATATATATATATATATATATATATATATATATATATATATATATATATATATATATATATATATATATATATAATAGTTTGCCCTCATCACATTTGTTATTGTTATTATTATCCTTGATATTATTTTTTAATCATCTTTATCATTATTAAAGTCTTTACTTTCATTACTATGATTATAATTTTCAATAACGTTATTATTATTATTATTATTATTATTATTATTATTATTATTGTTGTTGTTGTTGTTGTTGTTGTTGTTGTTATTATTATTATCATTATTATTATTATTATTATTATTATTATTATTATTATGATCATACTCATCATCATTATTATCATTAGTATTGTCGTTATTATTACTGTTATTATCATATTATTATCATCATTATCATTATTGTCATTATTATTATTATTAATATTATATTAATTATTATTATTACTATTACATATTAATTATTATTATTATTAATATTATTATCATTATCATTTTTATTATTATTATTATTATTATTATTATTATTATTATTATTATTATTATTATTATTATCATTATTATTATTATTATTATTATTATCATTATTATTATTATTATTATCATTTTCAATGTCATCATTATTATCATTATTATCATTATTGATTTTATTTTCATTATCGGTATTATTAGTAGTATTGTCATTATTATTATTATTGTTATTATTATTATTACTATCATTATTATCATCATTTCTACTATCATCATGTCCATCACTGTTATTATTATTATTATCATTACTATTATTATCATTATTTTCATTATCATAATCATCATCATTGTTATTATAGTTATCATTACTACTATTACTATTATTAGTAGTATTACTACTACCGCTACTGTTATCATAATGCATAATGCTAATACCATTATCATTATTATCATTATTAGTATATTTATTATCATTATCTATAATAATGCTATGATTATTATTATTTCATTATCATTATCATCATCATCATTATTATTATCATATCTAATATTGTTACTATTTTCAATTTCATTATTGCTATAGATATAATCAATGTCATACATATAATGATAAAAATGATCATCATTATTGTGTTCTTTTTGTTAATATTATCATTATTATTACTATGTGTGTGTGTGTGTGTGTGTGTGTGTGTGTGTGTGTGTGTGTGTGTGTGTGTGTGTGTGTGTGTGTGCTAATTATTATTGCTATTTTTATCATTATAACTATTTATATAATGATAATAGCAATAATGATAATTCTCGAAATAATAATGACAATAATAATGATTATAATGACAATGATAATGATGTTATTGTCATTTCTATTGATATTATTAGAATGGAAATTATTAGAATAGAGTTTATTGCAGTAATTATCAAAATTATCTTTAAAATTATGATTTTATCATTATTATTGTCATTATCATCATAATTATCATTATTGTCAATAATAAAGGATATGTCATGAAAATCATCATAATTCCCTGAATTAATGCTAAAATCCTCATAATTATCATCCAAAAGCGAAAAGGTTTTTTTCGATGTTTCCCTCAAAAGGCTGTATTTTCGACTTTTGGGATTTTATTACTTCTGGCCCTTATTTAATTATAAATGGACTGAAAAATTATTATCCTCATTATTATCATTACTGTCATTATTTTCATGATTATTATCATTATAGTCATTATCATCATCATTATTATTCTTATTATCATCATTATTGCAGTTATAGTAATTATTATGCTAATTATTATTGCTTTTTTTATCATTATAACTATGTATATAATGATAATAGCAATAGTGATAATTTTAGAAATTATAATGACAAAAATAATAATTATAATGACAATTAAAATGATGTTATTATTTTTACTATTGCCATTATTAGTATGGAAATTATTGAAATAGAGTTAATTATTGCAGTAATTTTCAAAATTATCATTATAATCATGATTTTATCATCACTATTGTCATTATCATTGTCATTATCATCATAATTATCATCATTATTGTCAATAATAAAGGAATTATCATGAAAATCATCATAATTACCTGAATTAATGTTAAAATCTTCATAATTACCCTTAAAAAGTGAAAGAGGTTTTTTTCGACGTTTCTCTCAATAGGCTGTAATACGCTAGATTTTCTCGTTTTTTCTGGCCTTTATTTCATTATAAATGGACTGAATAATAATTATTATCCTCATTATTATCATCATCATTATTTCAGTTATAATAATTATTATGCTATTTATTATTGCTATTTTTATCATTATAACTATGTTTATAATGATAATAGCAATAATGATATTTTAGAAATAATAATGACAATAATAATAATTATAATGACCATGATAATGATGATACTATTATTTCTATTGCCATTATTAGTATGCAAATTATAGAATTAGAGTTAATTATTGCTATTATTGCAGTAATTAACAAAATTATCATAATTATGATTTTATCATTATTGTCATTATCATCATAAATATCATCATTATTGTCAATGATAAAGGAATTATCATGAAAATCATTATAATTACCTGAATTAATTTTAAATATCTTATAATTACCATTAAAAAGCGAAAAGGGTGCTTTTTCGACGTTTCTCTCAAAAGGCTGTAATACGCTAGATTTTGCCGTTTTTCTACTTTTGGGATTTTATTACTTCTGGCCTTTATTTCATTATAAATGGACTGAACAATAAATGTTACCATCATTGTTATCATTACTGTGATAATTTTCATGATTATTATCATTATAGCCATTATCATTATGATTATAGTTATTATTATCATTATTGCAGTTATAATAATTATTATGCTAATTATAATTGCTATATTTTTCTTTATAACTATTCATATAATGATAATAGCAATAATGATAAATTTAAAAATAATAATGATAATTATCAAAATTATCATTATAATTATGATTTTATCATTATTATTGTCATTCTCATTGCCATTATCATCATAATTATCATAATAGTCAATAATAAAAAAAATTATCATGAAAATCATCATAATTACCTGAATTAATGTTAAAATCCTCATAATTACCATTAAAAGGCTAAAAAGTTTTTTTTCCAACGTTTCTCTCAAAAGGCTGTAATACGCTAGATTTTGCCGTTTTTTCGACTTCTGGGATTTTATTACTTCTGTCCTTTATTTCATTATAAATGGACTGAACAATAAATATTACCATCATTATTATCATTACTGTGATAATTTTCATGATTATTATCATTATAGTCATTATCATTATGATTATAGTTATTATTATCATCATTATTGCAGTTATAATAATTATTATAGTAATTATTATTGCTATTTTTATCATTATAATAATCTATATAATGATAATAGCAATGATAATAATTTTAGAAATAATAATGACAATAATAATAATGATAATGACAATTACAATGGTTAGAATTATTTCTATTGCCATTATTAGTATGAAAATTGTTGGAATAGAGTTAATTATTGCTATTAATGCAGTAATTATCAAAATTATCATTATAATTATGATTTTATCCCTATTATTGTCATTATCATTATCATCATTATTTTATATAATATTGGAATTATCACGAAAATCACCATAATTATCCGAATCAATGTTAAAATTTTCATAAATACCATTAAAAAGCGAAAAAGGGTTTTTTTCGACGTTTCTCTCATAAGGCTGTAATACGCTAGATTTTGTCGATTTTCGACTTTTGGGATTTTATTACTTCTGGCCTTTATTTCATTATAAATGGACTGAATAATAATTATTATCATCATTATCATTACTGTCATTATTTTCATGATTATTATCATTATAGTCATCATGATTATCATTACTATTATCATCATTATTGCATTTATGATAATTATTATGCTAATTATTATTGCTATTTTTATCATTATAACTATTTACATAATGATAATAGCAATAATGATAATTTTAGAAATAACAATGACAATAATAATAATTATAATGACAATGATAATGCTGTTATTATTATTTCTATTGCCATTATTAGTATGAAAATTATTGGAATAGAGTTAATTATTGCTATTATTGCAGTAGTTAACAAAATTATCATTATAATTATAATTTTATCATTATTGTCATTATCATCATAATTATCATCATAATTGTCAAGGATAAAGGAATTATCATGAAAATCATCATAATTACCTAAATTAATGTTAAAATCCTCATAATTACCATAAAAAGGAAAAAGGTTTTTTTCGACATTTCTCTAAAAAGGCTGCGCTAGATTTAGCAGTTTTTTCGACTTTTGTGATTTTATTACTTCTGGCCTTTATTTCATTACAAATGGACTGAATAATAATTATCATCATTATTATCATTACTGTCATTATTTTCATGATTATTATCCTTAAAGTCATTATCATCATGATTATCATTATTATTATCATCATAATTGCAGTTATAATTATTATCATGCTATTTATTATTGCTATTTTTATCATTATAACTATTTATAAAATGATGATAGCAATTATGATAATTTTAGAAATAATTGCCATTATTAGTATGAAAATTATTGGAATAGAGGTAATTATTGCTATTATTGCAGTCATTATCAAAATAATGATTATAATTATGATCTTATCATTATTATTGTCAAAATCCTCATAATTTTTGCCGTATTTTTCGACATCTGGGATTTTATTACTTTTGGCCTTTATTTCATGGATGGACTGAATAATAATCATTATCCTCATTATCATTACTGTCATTATTTTCTTAATTATTACCATTATAGTCATTATCATCATGATAATCATTATAATCATTATTGCAGTTATAATAATTATGCTAATTATCATTGCTATTTTTTATCATTATAACTATTTGTATAATGATAATAACAATAATGAAAATCTTACAAATAATAATTATGATGATAATGACAATAATAATGACAGTAATGATAATAATGATAATAAAAATTATTATTGAGTCCATTTATAATGAAATAAATGCCAGAAGTCATTAAATCGAAGTCGAAAAATCGGCAAAATCTACCGTATTACAGCCTTCTGAGAGAAATGTCGAAAAAAAAACCTTTTTCGCTTTTTAATGGTAATTAGGAGGACTTTAACATTAATTCAGGTAATTATGATGATTTTCATGATAATTCCTTTAGCATTGACATTAATAATGATAATTATGATGATAATGACAATGATAATGACAATAATAATGATAAAATCATAATTAAAATGAAAATTTTTATAATTACTGCCATAATAGCAATAATTAACCGCATTCCAATAATTTTCATACTAATGATGGCAATAGAAATAATAATAACATCATTATAATTGTCATTATAATAAACATTAATGTCATTATTATTTCTAAAATTATCATTATTGCTATTATCATTATATAAATAGTTATAATGATGAAAACAGCAATAATAATTAGCATAACAATTATTATAACTGCAATAATGATGATAATAATAATCTTGATGATAATGAATATAATGATAATAATCATGAAAATAATGACAGTAATGGTTATAATTATAATAATTATTATTCAGTCCATTTATAATGAAATAAAGGCCAGAAGTAATAAGATCCCAAAAGTCGAAAAAAACGGCAAAATCTAGCGTATTACAACCTTTTGAGAGAAACTTCGAAAAAAAACTTTTTTCGCTTTTTAATGGTAATTATGAGGATTCTAATATTAATTCAGGTAATTATGATAATTTTCAGGATAATTCCTTTATTATTAACAATAATGATAATTATGATGATATTGACAATAAGAATGACAATAGTAATGATAAAATCATAATTATAATGATAATTTTGATAATTACTGCAATAATTAACTCTATTCCAGTAATTTTCATACTAATAATGGACGTAGAAATAATAACATCATTATCATTGTCATTATAATTATTAATATTGTCATTATTATTTCTAAAATAATCATTATTGCTATTATCATTATATAGATAGTTATAATGATGAAATAATAATAATAAATAGCATAATAATTATTATAACTGCAATAATGATGATAATAATGATAATCATGATGATAATGACTATAATGATAATAATAATGTAAATAATGACAGTAATGATAATGATGATAATAATTGTTATCTAGTCCATTTATAACTAAATAAAGGCCAGAAGTAATAAAATCCCAAAAGACGAAAAAAAACTGCTAAATCTAGCGTATTACAGCCTTTTTCATGATAATTCCTTTAATATTGACAATTATGATGATAATTATGATGATAATGACAATAATAATGATAAAATCATAATTATAATGATAATTTTGATAACTACTGCAATAATAGCAATAATTAACTCTATTCCAATAATATTCATACTAATAATGGCAGTGGAAATAATAACATCATTATCATTGTCATTATGATTATTATTATTGTAATTATTATTTCCAAAATTATCATTATTGCCATTATCATTATATAAACAGTTATAATAATAAAAATAGCAATAGTAATTAGCATAATAATTGTTATAACTGCAATAATGATGATAATAATAATGATAATCATGATGATGACTATAATGATAATAATCATGAAAATAATGACAGTAATGATAATAATGACGATAATGATTATCATTCGGTCCATTTATAACTAAATAAAGGCCAGAGAAACGTCGAAAAATAACTCTTTTTCGCTTTTTAAAGGTAATTATGAAGATTTTCACATTAATTCCGATAATTCTGATGCTTTTCGTGCTAATTCCATTATTATATAAAATAATGATGATAATGACAATAATAAGGATAAAATCATAATTATATTGATAATTTTGATAATTACTGCAATAATAGCAGTAATTAACTGTATTCCAACAATTTTCATACTAATAATGGCAATAGAAATAATGATAACCATTGTCATTGTCATTATAATTATTATTATTGTCATTATTTCTAAAATTATAATTATTGCTATTATCATTATATAAATAGTTATAATGATAAAAATAGCAATAATAATTAGTATAATTATTATAACTGCAAGAATGATGATAATAATAATGATAATCATGTTAATGACTATAATGATAATAATCATGAAAAAAATAACAGTAACGATGATAATGATGATAATAATTATTATTCAGTCCATTTATACTAAATAAAGGCCAGAAGTAATAAAATCCCAAAAGTCGAAAAAAACGGCAAAATCTAGCGTATTACAGCCTTTTCAGAGAAACGTCGAAAAAAAAAACATTTTTCGTTTTTTAATGGTAATTATGAAGATTTTAACATTGATTCGGGTAATTGTGATGATTTTCATGATAATTCCTTTATCATACACAATAATGATAATAATTATGATGATAATGACAATAATAATGATAAAATCATAATTATAATGAGGATTTTTATCATTACAGCAGTAATAGCAATAATTAACTCTATTTCAATAATTTTCATATTAGTAATGGCAAGAGAAATAATAACATCACTATCATTGTCATTATAATTATCATTATTGTCATTATTATTTCTAAAATTATCATTATTGCTATTATCATTATATAAATAGTTATAATGATAAAAATAGTAATAATAATTAGCATAACAATTATCATAACTGCAATAATGATGATACTAATAATGATAATTATCATGATAATGACTATAATGATAATCAAATATAGTGACAGTAATGATAATAATGATGATTATCATTCAGTCCATTTATGATTAAATAAAGGCCAGAAGTAATAAAATCCCATAAGTCGAAAAAAACGGCAAAATCTAGCGTATTACAGCCTTTTGAGAGAAACGTCGAAAAAAAAACCTTTTTCGCTTTTTAATGGTAATTATGGGGATTTTAACATTAAATCAGGTAATTATGATGATTTCCATGATAATTCCTTTACTATTGACAATTATGATGATAATTATGATGATAATGACAACGATAACGACAATAACAATGATAAAATCATAATTATAATAATAATTTTGATAATTACTGCAATCATAGCAATAATTAACTCTGTTCCAATAATTTTCATACTAATAATGGCAATAGAAATAATATCATTATCATTGTCATTATATTATCATTATTGTCATTATTATTTCTAAAATTATCATTATTGCTATTATCATTAAATAAATAGTAACAATGATAAAAATAGCAATAATAATTAGCATAATAATTATTATAACTGCAATAATGATGATAATGATAATGATAATCATGATGAGAATGACTATAATGATAATAATCATGAAAAGAATGACAGTAATGAGATAATGATAACTATTATTCAGGCCATTTATAAGGAAATAAAGCCCAAAAGTAATAAAGTCCCAGAAGACGAAAAAACGGTAAAATCTAGCGTATTACAGCCTTTTGAGAGAAACGTCGAAAAAAACTTTTTCGCTTTTTAATTGTAATTATGAGGATTTTAACATTAAATGAGGTAATTATGATGATTTCCATGATAATTCCTTTATTATTGACAATAATGATGATAATTATGATGACATCGACAATAATAATGATAAAATCATAATTATAATGATAATTTTGATAGTTAATGGAATGATAGCAATAATAGAAAATAATAACATCATTATCATTGTCATTATAATTATCATTATTTTCATTATTATTTGTAAAATTATCATTATTGCTATTAGCATAATATAAATAGTTATAATGATAAAAATAGCAATAATACTTAGCATAATACTTATTATAACTGAAATGATTTTGATAATAATAATGATGATCATGATGAAAATGACTATAATGATAATAATCATGAAAATAATGACAGTAGTGATAATGATGATAATAATTATTATTCAGTCCATTTATAATGAAATTTATGCCAAAAGTCGAGAAAATGGCAAAATCTAGCGTATTTTGAGAGAAACGTCGAAAAAAAAAACCTTTTTCGCTTTTTAGTGGTAATTATGAGGATCTTAATATTAATTCAGGTAATTATGATGATTTTCATAATAATTCCTTTATTATTGACAATAATGATGATAATGACAATGATAATGACAATAATAATGATAAGATTATAATTATAACGATAATTTTAATAATCACTGCAATAATAGCAATAATTAACTCTATTCCAATAATTTTCATACTAATAATGGCAATAGAAATAATATCATTATCATTGTCATTATGATTATTGTCAGTATTATTTCTAAAATTATCATTATTGTTATTATCATTATATAAACAGTGATAAAAATGCAATGATAATAAGTATAATAATTATTATAACTGCAATAATGATTATGATAATAATGATAATCATGATAATGATAATGATAATCATGATGATGATGACTATAATGATAACAATCATGGAAATAATGACAGTAATGATAATAAGGATGAAAATAATTATTTTTCAGTCAATTTATATTGAAATAGAGGCCAGAAGTAATGAAATCCAAAAAGTC